>NC_134355.1:7313484-7415848 GCF_048569485.1 Anomaloglossus baeobatrachus | reverse complement strand
TTCACTGATCTCGGGGGGAGCTAGGTTCAGCTCTTCAATGCCTCTTCCGGCTCTTCCAAACAGTAGCACGTATGGGGTGTACCCAGTGGTGGAGTGGACACGATTATTGTACGCCCACACGAGTTCTGAGAGATAGCCTGGCCAGTGATTTTTACGATCATCCTCCAACGTGCGTAGCATTTGTAGGAGGGTCCGGTTAAATCTCTCGCAGGCTCCGTTGCCCTGTGGATGATAAGGCGTAGTCCTTGACTTCTGCATTCCGTAAATCCTTTGCAGCTCTCTCATGACACCGCCCTGAAAGCAAGCCTCTTGGTCGGAATGTATTCTTTTGGGGCAGCCGTACACCCGGATAAAGTCATCACTGATGGCTCGAGCAGCTGATTCAGCTGTCTGATCTCTGGTGGGCATCACCACCGCAAATTTGGAGAAGTGATCTGTCATCACAAGGCAGAACTGATAGCCCCGGTGGGAGTGACCAATCTTCAGATAATCGATCATGAGTACTTCCAATGGCTCTTTGGTTGCAATAGTCTGTACTGGTGCTCGCTGTGGGGGAGCTTTACTTAACTCGCAGGAACGGCACAGTTTACAGGCCTTCTCTACTGCCCGAAGCATCTGAGGACAGTATACTATTCTTTGCAACCACTGGTAAGTCTTGTCCGGTCCGAAATGGGCTCCCTTCTCATGCGCCTCTCGGGCCAATGGTACTGCCATCTTCTGGGGTATCACTACTTGCCACCGCACTTCCAACTCTGTAGCTAGGTGCACCCTCCGATACAGCATCCCTTCTTGCACCGACAGCTTATCCCACTGGCTGAGAATCTGGAGGGCCACGTGCGACAGCGTGGCCCGTATTTCCTTTCTAGGCTTGCGCTGCTGGATCACCCACTCTTTCACTTGAAGCAGTTCTGGGTCAGATGACTGGATTTTCACCCATTCCTCTCTGGTTTGGCCAAGCAGGCGTGATGTCGTGCCCAACGTAATTTCCAGCATACGAGCCTCTACCACTTGAGCGGTGAATTTACTAAAGTCCGGAATTTCGTCTTCCTCCAACTGTTCATCTCTCTCCCCCACTGGGGCTTCGGTGGTAACACGAGAAAGGGCATCCGCATTCTGATTTTCATGCTTGGAGCGGTACTGCACATGATAATTGTATCTGGAGAGTCGTGCCAGCCACCTCTGTTCCATTGCTCCCAGTTTGGCGGTGGAGATGTGAGCCAGGGGGTTATTATCCGTATAGACTTCAATTTGGGCTCCCGTGAGATATTCCGAGAACCTTTCGGTTATTGCCCATACTAGTGCCAGTAACTCCAGCCGAAAGGAACTGTAATTCTCGGGGTTGCGCTCGGCTTCTCGCAACGTCTGACTTCCATATGCAATCACCCGTTCAGTACCATTCTGTACCTGGGCCAGTACTGCACCCAGGCCGTAGAGGCTCGCGTCTGTATACAACCGAAAGGGGAGGTTATAGTCTGCATAGGCAAGCACAGGGGCGCTAACCAAGGCCTCTTTCAATCGGTGTAAGGCTTCTGCTTGTCTTGGTCCCCAGCAAATTTTCTGTGCTTTTGGTCCTTTCGCAGTCCCTTGGAGCAATTCGTGCAAAGGTTCTGTCTCCTTCGCGAAATCTTTGATAAAGCGACGGTAATATCCGGCTAGCCCCAGGAAAGCTCGAACCTCCCGCACTGTGCTGGGTGTGGGCCATTGTAGCACTGCTCTCACTTTCCCATCGGAGGGCTGTACGCCGGCTTCCGACACCTTGTGTCCGAGATATTCAATCTCTTCCTGAAAGATCCGGCATTTTTTTGGTTTCAATTTAAGCCCATGGGCCCGTAACCGCTGAAACACTTGACCCAGGTTTTCTAGATGTTTCTCAAAGGTTGCAGAATACACTACTATGTCATCCAGGTAAATCAACGTGGCCTTGAAGTTCATGTCTCCAAGGCAACTTTCCATGAGGCGCTGAAAAGTTCCTGGGGCATTATTTAGTCCAAACGGCATGCGATTGAACTCGAAGAGTCCCATGGGTACAATAAATGCGGTCTTGGCCTTGTCTTTCTCTGCCACAGGGACCTGCCAATATCCGCTGGCCAGAACGAGGGAGGAGAAGTAACGTGCCTTTCCCAACGCCGACAGGGACTCCTCTATCCGGGGCAGAGGGAAGGAATCACGAACCGTGCATCCATTAAGCTTGCGGTAGTCAACACAGGAGCGGGTAGACCCATCCTTTTTCTTGACCAGCACGATTGGGGCAGCCCATGGACTCTGACTTTCTCTTACCACCCCGCTCTTCAGCATCTGCGCCAAGAGCTCTTTTACCTCTTGGTAGTACTTTGGGGGTATTTGTCTGTACCTTTCCCTGATCGGTGGGGCATCTCCAGTGGGTATTTCGTGCTGAATCTTGTCAGTGCAGCCAAAATCTTCTGCGTGACAGGAGAACGTGGCTTGATTCTCCCAAATAAAGTCTTCTATGGCTTGGGCTTGCTCCGAAGCGAAGGGGCTCAGGTCCACTCCCATCTGCCCTAAGATGACGCGACTGTTCCACTGATCAGTGGGTTTCTCTTTTCTTTCCATAGAAACAGCCCAAGTCCAGGCTTCCCCTGCCATGGGCTGCAATTCAATCGATTCTGCGGCCGCCACCTCTTCAGGCGCCAGGTAGACATGGGCCAGAACATCTCCCGAGGTCAAGGTGTAGGCCTGTTCACCGGTGTTCACGCAACGGAAAGGGACTCTTCCATTTCTTACTGTTGCTAAAGTGCGAGCCACCAACGGTTCATCTCTGTTCTCTTCACCACGGTAAGGATCCACCAACACCTCCATCCCCTCGAGTGTACGGTGGGCTCCAACTGGCAAGGTGAGGACTGTCTCACGATTTGGAGGTAGAGTAATTGTTGTCTGTCTTGGGACTCGAACCCTCCCCACCGGGTAGCGGCTCCCACCATTCCTCCACAGTCCTCGGGCACGGATAAGGTGTTGGAAGACCTTTTGGGCGGGCCTGTTAGCAACTGTTGTCTTCCAGTAATCACAGCCCCCCTTGTTGAAGAGCAACTGGTCTAATTCTTTCACGACGTTCATACCCACGATAGCCGGCACTTCTCTGTCGTACCGGCCCTCCGTTAACACAATCCCTTTTTTGCCTAAGTTCTGGCCACAGGCACGTATGTTCATCCACACGACCCCTACAACCGGAATGGGAAGATTGTTTGCAGCCCTCAGTTTGATATGTGCCCCTTTGTCAATGGATACAGTTTGTCCAAAATGTTGGTAGAAGAACTGTTCTGGCATGATGGTCACTTGGGACCCAGTATCCATCAAGCATCTTACTTCTTTCCCTTCAAATTCGGCCATGATCGTCGGCGTGCTGGCTGCTATATCTTCAGGGCGTTGGTTTTCTCTAAGCTCAGTTGGTCTCCCCGCCATGTGCCCATCCATGGAGGGAGGCACTAGTTTAACGGCGGTCTTTCTTGAGAAGTCTTCCTCTCCAGACAGTGTCGGAATAAATGGTTCTGATTTCCACAGTTCCAACACTGGTAGTCTCCAGCGGGTCTCGGTCGTCTCTGCTCGATCTGTCCCCTCTCTTCTTGATAGGTATGCGTGCGGGTATTTGGCCGCGGTGCTGTAGTTCCTACTTCTGACGCCGGGGCTTGCATATTCTTCAGCAACTCTTGTAGAGCAGTAACAGTCTCTTGTAACTGATCGACTTTAACCTCAAGTTGGCTCGGTTCTCGGTTTTTCTCACCCGGGACTATCTTATACATACAAACTTCTCCCCAGGCGTTCTGCGGGTCGCAATTTTCAGTTTGTGCGCGGGAGACTGCTTCTTCCAATATCTCCTGGAAAGTTAGTTTTTTTTCTACCCTGAGACGTTCACGGAGGGCACCTTTGATCTTGGGGTTATGTAATCCGCGGAGGAATTGATCTCGCAGGGTACGGTCAGCATAACCGGGGGTTTGTGCTAGCTCTGGCTCTGCTGTAAGCATTTGTCTCATTATTCTCTGGAGTGCATTTGCATACTGTGGCAGACCTTCCTCTTCACCCTGCAGCCTGTAGAACAGTTGCGCCTGTAAATCTCCTGCTTCTGGTTTCCCGCCATACACTCTCTCAAGAATCTTCACCACCTGCTCTAACGTCTTTCGTTCACTCTCAGGGCGCAATAAAATGGTCTCTTGAGCATGGCCTTCAAGGGCAATCAACAGTATCTCCCCTTGATTTTCAGCAGTCACTCCTGCTACTCTCAACATGCCCCTCACTCTCTGCGCCCAGTCATGGAGAGGTACATTGCTGCCAGTAAATTTTGGTATATGGGTCAGCATAGCCCCCAGGGACAGCTGCCTTGCTGGTATTCCCCCATCAGGTTGTATTAGAACACCTCCATCAGCGACACCCCCCTGTCCGTCCATTGTTCCGTAACAGCCTGCGTATCCTGCCGACTACGCCAAATGTAATAACCTGCAGGTAACGGGATACGCAAGGACTGCACGGAACCACGGGGGTTAATCAATGCAAATTTAATAACATATTGCACAACACAGGTGGAGGAATAGTGCGGGAAGGGAGCACAGCAGTAGAGATAATGCAATATACATACAACTACTTTGAATAGCTTGTCAAGGGTGGGAAGCCTCAGATTGTGCTCCCAAAAGCAAAACACAAAAATCCTTATTAAGCAAAAAAAATGCAGGGTCCTTGTTACCTTACTCGTATAACACAGTGCAGAGTCTTTTCCTATTTGTCCCTAACTAAAAGTAGTGTGCACACTTAACTGCAGGTTTCAGCGTGGGGTACCTCGTCACCGTTGGGGCCCGTATTCCGCCGGCAGACACCTCTAAAGTTCAAATTGAGAGATTCACCAGCACAAAACTCCAGGCATCTTATTCTTTAAAATGAAGATTCTTTATTCACTCATCATTAAAAAGTCCATGCTATAGTGGTTAAGCCCATGTTAGAGAGGACGCGTTTCGAACATCCAGTTCTTATTCAGTCTCTGAACCATCTAGTCACAGAACTACTTAAAAAGGGCTAAACCCACACATGTGGTCAAATGGAAAGAGAGAGCAAGATAATTGCAAAAACATTAACCCATTAGGTTACATCACTTGATATGGCGCTATACCGCCTATATACATATATAATAATAAACAAGATTAATATGCAAACATCAATTCATTTCTTTTGTTTAAACCTTTAGGGAATCTTGTGCCCATTAAAAACATCCATTTTATCTCTCTTTGAAAAAGGATATCTTTCAAATTGCCACCTCTTCTGGGTAATTTAATTTTTTCAATGGCATTAACTCTCATGCCTTTCAAATCACCTGCATGTGCGTCACGAAAATGCTGGGACGCTCCTGATAATTTTCTGGTGGTGGCATTATTCACATCATAGATGTGTTCCGATATCCTTTTTCTGAGTGGGCGACAAGTGCTGCCTATATATTGTAACTGGCAAATAGTACAAGATATTAGGTAAACCACATGGTCTGAACTACAATTTATAAGTGACGTTATTTTATAAGTTTTTTTATCTGTGTATGAAGAAAAATTCTTTGTATTTGACATATAGCCGCAAAGTCCACACGTCCTGTGGCCACATTTAAAGGAACCTGTACTAGGTAACCAATTGCCGGTATTTTTTTCCCCATTACTGAAACCGCACCTATTTATATGATCACTTGGTGAGAACATAGATCCCAATGTAATGTTCCTTTTTGAAACAAATTTAACCCCATTTTTTAAGATTTGATATAATGTGTCATCTGTACATAAAATGGGTAAATATTTTTTAATGATTTTAATTACATCATAATAATTTTTACTATATGTTGTTGAAAAAACAACTGACAAATCTTTCTGGGGATTATTTTTGTTTTTATTCATATCCAAATACTGTGACCTACTCTTTTTATTTGCTTTATTTTTGGCTTTTTGAAGATTTTTCAATTTATAACCTCTTGCTAAAAACCTTTTTTCAATAATATCGCATTCCATCTCAAAGTTTTTTTGAGTGGTGCAACACCTCCTGGCACGGACATATTCACCTGTAGGGATGTTGTCTATGACATGTTTTGGATGGCAACTTCCCGCATGTAATAGCGAGTTGCCTGATATGGGTTTTCTATAAAGACTGCAATTAATTTCTCCGCTATCACTTTTTCCATGAAATTGTATATCCAAGAAATTAATTTTTGATACATCATGAAAAAAAGTGAAAAAAAGGTTATGGGCATTATTGTTAATATAAAACATAAAATCCTCGATTTTTTTATTTGGATTTTGCCATACAATGAGTACATCATCTATAAATCTCAGATATAATGCTATATCCGAGAAAAAGGGGTTTTGTCAGTTGCAATACATAGGTAGTACTTGTCGCCCACTCAGAAAAAGGATATCGGAACACATCTATGATGTGAATAATGCCACCACTAGAAAATTATCAGGAGCGTCCCAGCATTTTCGCGACGCACATGCAGGTGATTTGAAAGGCATGAGAGTTAATGCCATTGAAAAAATTAAATTACCCAGAAGAGGTGGCAATTTGAAAGATATCCTTTTTCAAAGAGAGATAAAATGGATGTTTTTAATGGGCACAAGATTCCCTAAAGGTTTAAACAAAAGAAATGAATTGATGTTTGCATATTAATCTTGTTTATTATTATATATGTATATAGGCGTTATAGCGCCATATCAAGTGATTCAACCTAATGGGTTAATGTTTTTGCAATTATCTTGCTCTCTCTTTCCATTTGACCACATGTGTGGGTTTAGCCCTTTTTAAGTAGTTCTGTGACTAGATGGTTCAGAGACTGAATAAGAACTGGATGTTCGAAACGCGTCCTCTCTAACATGGGCTTAACCACTATAGCATGGACTTTTTAATGATGAGTGAATAAAGAATCTTCATTTTAAAGAATAAGATGCCTGGAGTTTTGTGCTGGTGAATCTCTCAATTTCCTTCTATATATGGATTGGCTCTCCAATTTTTTCTCCATGCACAGCCCAGGATCCTTGGCTTCCATTGCATAGGTGAGCTGGGCAAAAACTTTTTAATTCACCTTTAAAGTTCAGTCTTTGTCCCGTCTCTGTAATTTGCCCATGCTGTCTGGCTCCTCGCTCCACATCCAGCCTTTCTTGGATCTGTGTCTTGGGGAGATGTCACGAACACTCAGGTACTTGGACCTTGTTCAGCAGGGCAGAATGCGGCCTTGCCTTCTTCAGCACGTCCGAACACACACCTCTCTGCATAAACAGCTACCAAACAAAACTAGCTCCTCCTCACATCCTGTTCAGGACTGTACCAAGTAAATCAAGCAGCAGGGGTTTGTGCCCGCTGTTCTTTGTTTTGACAGCAGGTGGCAGCATAACAAGGAAAAGTTCACAGTCTTCTAACCTATTTATGTAAATGTTAACAGGTCTTACATCCCTATGACTGCAGCACAACAAAGGGATCCACTAAGGGAATTATTGAAGGAAAATGGGGAATTTGCATAGCTCCGCCTACTTATGGGAAAAGGGCGAGTAAAGATCCTCTCTGAAAGCTTCACAGGTCCTGGAAGAATCAATGGTATCAACTAACAACCAAGTGTGACACAAGAATGGCGATCACCGGCCGGAGGCAGCAGAAACCGGAGGATTTATTGATGCAGTGAATTATTCCTGGAAGAGATGGAAGCGTCTCACACACCGGGATCTGTAAGAAGATCCACTGCCTTCAGATCCCTCAGGATCTAAGACTCTGTAAAACAAAAACAGAATGCCGCGGAGACACCATCACATATTTCTCAACTCTGGCAGGAAACTAGCCAGGTCTTTCACCGGGAAGGAACAACCACGGGAAGGGCAGTCTCCAGTCAAGGAAACCGCCTTTACCAAAACATGGTATACATCTACAAACAGCTGTTTCGGGGTATTTGCCCCTCATCAGTGTGGAGTAGGAAACTGGCTAGTGGGAGCAATGCCTCTGTGACCAGGATCTTCTCAAACAGGGGATCCCAGAGGTCACCTACTTCCTCCAAGGATCCTTATCCACAAGCCCCGGAGCCTCAGGGGAGGAAAACTGTCTCCTTTATTCTCAAGGAGGTGGATGGAAGCGTCTCACGATGGAGAAGATCCTCCTGCACCAAGGATCCATCTCGGCCTCCATAACTAGGTGTGAGAAGATCCCGGTCACAGAGGCTCAGATACTGAGGAGATCTGGAGACGCCTCGGTGCAGTCGGATCTTCTTACAGAACCTGTTGTGTGACTCGCGAGACGTCTCCAGCCATTACCATAAGACCCCAGCGATGATGATGAGGAGACCCCGGGATGAAGCGTTACTCGCCATTCTTCTCTTATGTAGAGTCCAGCAAATCTCCGGCTCCAGGGAAATGTGTAAATATAAAAGCTCCTCACGAGATTGTTACTTCTCTTTAGACCCGCAGCACATATCCGTGTAATTTGTACGTGTGCGGTACGTATTTGCACGTACCGGAGACACGTACACATGGAGACCCATGTTATTCAATGGTTGATGGCACACACACGTAAAATCACACGGAACGTGTGTCCGTGTGGTAAGTACGTGTGTGCGCTTTTCTACATGGAGGACATGTCCGTTTTTGGCCGGCAGCACGCAGGCACGGACCCACTTTAGTCTATGGGTCCATGCCTGCACGGACCGCACACGAAGTATGTCCGTGTTCAGCACGTTTCGTGCGTGTGCGTTTTTACACTAGCGATCTTTTCTTTTGTTTTTTTTTTAAATTAAATTCAGTCTACTTACCTTTTTTCATGATGTTCTCAGTCATACTTACATTGGCGCTCGTTTTTTTTCTCCCCCCGGCTCATACCGCTCCCCGATCACCAGCGCGGCGAGGAACAGCTGTGCAGAGAATGCGCGGCAACAATTACTTTGAATATGCCGGCCGCTCATTAATCAATCTCGTATTCCCTGCTTTCCCCACCCACAGACGCCTGTGATTGGTTGCAGTCAGACACGCCCCCCACGCTGAGTGACAGCTGTCTCACTGCACCCAATCACTGCAGCCGGTGGGCGTGTCTATACTGTGCAGTAAAATAAATAAATAATTAAAAGAAAACGGCGTACGGTTCCCCCCCAATTTTAATACCAGCCAGATAAAGCCATACGGCTGAAGGCTGGTATTCTCAGGATGGGGAGCCCCACGTTATGGGGAGCCCCCCACCCTAACAATATCAGTCAACAGCTGCCCAGAATTGCCGCATACATTATATGCGACAGTTCTGGGACTGTACCCGGCCCTTTCCGATTTACCCTGGTGCATTGGCAAATCGGGGTAATAAGGAGTTAATGGCAGCCCATAGCTGCCACTAAATCCTAGATTAATCATGTCAGGCGTCTCCCCGAGATACCTTCCATGATTAATCTGTAAATTACAGTAAATAAACACACACACACGAAAAATCCTTTATTAGAAAAAAAACACTAACAAATTGCTTTGTTCACCAATTTAATAAGCTCGAAAAAGCCCTCCATGTCCGGCGTAATCCAGGATGGTCCAGCGTCGCTTCCAGCTCTGCTGCATGAAGGTGACCGGAGCTGCAGAAGACACCGCTGCTCCTGTCACCTCCACGCAGCTAATGAAGGGAATAGCGCGATCAGCTGTATTCAGGGTTGGCCACGAGTAACCTCAGTGACAGCTCAGCTGATCGTGCTATTCCCTTCATTAGCTGCGTGGAGGTGACAGGAGCGGCGGTGTCTTCTGCAGCTCCGGTCACCTCCATGCAGCAGAGCTGGAAGCGACGCTGGACCATCCTGGAGTACGCCGGACATGGAGGACTTTTTCGATCTTATTAAATTGGTGAACAAGGCAATTTGTTAGTGTTTTTTTTTTTAATAAAGGATTGTTCGGGTGTGTGTGTTTATTTACTGTAATTTACAGATTAATCATGGAAGGTGTCTCATAGACGCCGGACATGATTAATCTAGGACTTATTGGCAGCTATGGGCTGCTAATAACTCCTTATTACCCCGATTTGCCAACGCACCAGGGCAAATCGGGAAGAGCCGGGTACAGTCCCAGAACTGTCGCATATAATGTATGCGGCAATTCTGGGCGGCTGCTGACTGATATTGTTAGGCTGGGGGGCTCCCCATAACGTGGGGCTCCCCATCCTGAGAATACCAGCCTTCAGCCGTATGGCTTTATCTGGCTGGTATTAAAATTGGGGGGACCGCACGCCGGTTTTTTTAATTATTTATTTATTTTACTGCACAGTATAGACATGCCCACCGGCTGCTGTGATTGGGTGCAGTGAGACAGCTGTCACTCAGCGTGGGGGGCGTGTCTGACTGCAACCAATCACAGGCGCCGGTGGGTGGGGAAAGCAGGGAATACGAGATTGATTAATGAGCGGCCGGCATATTCAAAGTAATTGTTTACCTCTGGTAAATGCTGAAAAGCCCAAATGTCTGTGAAGAATAGAAAAGTTATTCCTGAGGTTGATCTCATTGATCACGAATCTCATAGTGGGATCTTCTGTGATCTATCGTTATATAATCTCTGTGATGAGAAGTAACAATCTCGTGAGGAGCTTTTATAGTTACACATTTCCCTGGAGCCGGAGATTTGCTGGACTCTACATAAGAGAAGAATGGCGAGTAACGCTTCATCCCGGGGTCTCCTCATCATCATCGCTGGGGTCTTATGGTAATGGCTGGAGACGTCTCACGAGTCACACAACAGGTTCTGTAAGAAGATCCCACTGCACCGAGGCGTCTCCAGATCTCCTCAGTATCTGAGCCTCTGTGACCGGGATCTTCTCACACCTAGTTATGGAGGCCGAGATGGATCCCTGGTGCAGGAGGATCTTCTCCATCGTGAGACGCTTCCATCCACCTCCTTGAGAATAAAGGAGACAGTTTTCCTCCCCTGAGGCTCCGGGGCTTGTGGATAAGGATCCTTGGAGGAAGTAGGTGACCTCTGGGATCTCCTGTTTGAGAAGATCCCGGTCACAGAGGCTTAGATGCTGAGGGATCTGAAGGCAGTGGATCTTCTTATAGATCCCGTTGTGTGAGACGCTTCCATCTCTTCCAGGAATAATTCACTGCAGTAATAAATCCTCCGGTCTCTGCTGCCTCCGGCCGGTGATCGCCATTCTTGGGTCACACTTGGTTGTTAGTTGATACCATTGATTCTTCCAGGACCTGTGAAGCTTTCGGAGAGGATCTTCACTCGCCCTTTCCCATAAGGAGGCAGAGCTATGCAAATGTCTCATTTACCATAGATGATTCCCTTAGCAGATCCCTATGTTGTGCTGTAATCATAGGGATCACACTGGGGATCATCAGCCTCAGGAACAACGTTTCTATTCTTCACAGACATTTGGACTTTTCAGCATTTGCCAAAAAGCAGTTAAACAAATAATAAAAGAGCTATAAACCTGGGTCACATGGAGCGTTTCCCCGACCTCCCCTCCCCCATCACCATCAATATCATGGAGACGACACCGCACAGATCCATCATCTGAGAAATCATCACAGAATAGAAAGATCCCTCCAGATCACAGATCACAGCTGTATAATCATCAGCAGATCCTCCATATATAATGATCCGGAGAGATCAAGTCAGGAAGAGGCGACAGGAATCCACCAAGAGACCACCAGAGCGAAATCTGCATAGCTCCACCCCTTCTGGAAACCACGCCTCCTTCCTCCAAGGATCCTCCCCCAGAGGTGGGTCATGCACACTATGAAGCCGGGTGTACGCGTCTCAGCTTCAAACTGTACAGTCATGGCCAAAGGTTTTGAGAATGACACCACAATGCTATCTTCACATGATCTGTTCCCTCTGGTTTTTAATTGTGTTTGTCTGATGTTTACATCACATACAGAAATATAATTGCAATCATATTATGAGACCAGAAGGTTCTATTGACAGTTAGAATGAGTTAATGCAGCAAGTGAATATTTGCAGTGTTGCCCCTTCTTCTTCAGGACCTCTGCAATTCTCCCTGGCATGCTCTCAATCATCTTCTGGAGCAAATCCTGACTGATCGCGGTCCATTCTTGCATAAGCAATGCTTGCATTTTGCCAGAATTTGTTGGTTTTTGTTTGTCCACCGTCTCTTGATGATTGCCCACAAGTTCTCAATGGGGTTAAGATCTGGGGAGTTTCCAGGCCATGGACCCAAAATCTCTGTTTTGTTCCATGAGCCATTTAGTGATCCCCTTTGCTTTATGGCAAGGAGCTCCATCATGCTGGAAAAGGCATTGTTGGGCGCCTGCTCTTGCACAGTTGGGAGAAGTTGCTCTTGGAGGACATTCTGGTGCCATTCTTTATTCATGGCGGTGTTTTTAGGCAAGACTGTGAGTGGTGCGATTCCCTTGGCTGAGGAGCAGCCCCACACATGAATGGTTTCCGGATGCTTAACAGTTGGCATGAGACAAGACTGGAGGTAGCGCTCACCTCTTCTCCTAATAAGCTGTTTCCAGATGTCCCAAACAATCGAAAAGGGGATTCATCTGAGACAATGACTTTACCCCAGTCCTCAGCAGTCACTCCCTGCACCTTCTGCAGAATATCAGTCGGTCCCTGGTGTTTTTTCTGGAGAGAAGTGGCTTCTTTGCTGCCCTCCTTGAAACCAGGCCTTGCTCCAGCAGTCTCCGCCTCACAGTGCGTGCAGAAGCCTCACACCAGCCGCTGCCATTGCTGCGCTAGCTCGCCACTGCTGGTAGTCCCATCCCGCTGCTGAAACAGGTTTAAGATACGGTCCTGGCGTTTGCTGGTCCTTCTTGGGCGCCCGGGAGCCTTTTTGGCAACAATGGAAGCTCTCTCCTTGAAGTTCTTGATGATGCGATAGATTGATGACTGAGGTGCAATCTTTGTAGCTGCGATACTCTTCCCTGTTAGGCCATTTTTGTGCAGAGCAATGATGGCTGCACGTGTTATTTTAGAGATAACCATGGTTAACTGAAGAGTAACAATGATACCAAGCACCAGCCTCCTTTTAAACTCTCCAGTGGTGTCATTCTTACTTAATCATGACTGATTGATCGCCAGCCCTGTCCTCATCAACACCCACACCTGTGTTACTGGAACAATCACTAAAACAATGTTAGCTGCTCCTTTTAAGGCAGGAATGCAATGATGTTGAAATGTGTTTTGGGGGTTAAAGTTAATTTTCTTAGCCAATATTGACTTTGCAAGTAATTGCTGTTAAGCTGATCACTCTTTATGACATTCTGGAGTATATGCAAATTGCCATTAGAAAAACTGAAGCAGAAGACTTTGTAAAAATTAATATTTGTAGCATTCTCAAAACTTTTGGCCATGACTGTATAGTGTGAATGACTGAACCTCCGGGGTCATTTGCACTGACCCAAAATCCAGCGATGGCAGCGGAGAGGGTGAGGGGGGGGGGGGGAGGGGGGGGCCTGGGAGGGCTGCTGGGGGGCGAGTGGGAGGGGGGGGGGTAATAGCATGTTAGCATGCCCATAGGTGGCCCAGGGCACAGGGGTGTACTAACATACTAATAGGCCCGACTAGAAACAGAAGCAACGCCCTTGAGACTAGTCCCTGCACTCATTAGCATACGATAAAAGATCTTTAGAAATTCTTTCTGTATAGATCTCTTTATCTATGCTAGTGTATACAGGGACGGTTAGGCAGGGATTAGCAATATACGCCCAGAGCTGCTCGTGGACCTGGCTGCATATTGCACCTGACAGGTTCCCTTTAAGGACACCAAGGGAAGTGCTGATGATTAACAGATGAAAGGTGAGGAAATCCACAGGGTCCTAAAGGGAAAAGATTAACACATGTAGAAAAGAGAAGGTCAGGGAGCAGCTTGTGGAGCCAAACACTATGACTTTCTACAGCCGGACACCACAGGACTGTCTGTCCAGCATGAAACATCTGTGACAGTGTCACATGGAGTTGTCTTCTATTCTTTATCTCACATTTACCAACAAGAGGTGGTGACGCGGTGTTACACCTCGTGGCTCCCCTGTTGCAAGGAATAATGTGGTCTCCCATTCCTTGCCTGCCACGAGCCCTCCTGCTCAGCAGCGCTGAAGGTCTAAGAGATTACGCAATGTACAGAGGATAGTGGCTCAGGGAAGGAGCAAGAGTTCTGTTATCCCTGCACATTGTGAAACCGCGGATCCCGCTTCTATGTCCCAGAGGCGGGAAGATGCGCATGTGCATCACGTGGAATGTTTCGATTCGCCCACTGACGTCACACGGCTTGATGATGCGCCGCAAGCCGATTGCTTTGACATCAGTGAGGCTGATGACGTAGTGAACCCTGACTGGCCGGGCTGGGACATCATGGACCCTGATTGGGCCAAGTCCGTCGTCACCGCCTCGCGCCCGCCTTTGGATGGAGCTGCGCCTCCTTAAAAGCTCCGCTTGCCAATATGGCGGTGCGCGACCGTTCTCTATTGTTAGATGTCTGGCAGCGAGCTGCTACGCCACTGTCCAGGCATTTTGTCTACTTCTGGGCTTTGCCCTTACTGCCCAGGCAGTGCCCTGTTAGTGCGCCGTGTTCCTACCCTCGGTGAGTTCCTCCGGACTCTCCTTGTTGTTACAGCACACGGACATGGGCACCCCTGTGCTTCTTCATGCAGCAAGTACACCGAGCTGTGAGCCCCGTTCCATACAACCCTCACGGGTTAGGACGAGCCGGTGTATGCAGATCGCCTGTGACATAACAGACGATCGTCAGCAGCAACCCGCTTACTCTTTAACCGTAGAAGCGGTCCCCTACACCGCACAGTGGACCTTGACCGGCGGAAGCTGTCTCTATACCATCTTGGCACGCTTCCCCGGGTCCCCCGCATAACACACGGATTCAGGGTTCTCTGCAGTCACTGGTGATGAGGGGGATTCAGGGTTCTCTGCGGTCACTGGTGAAGAGGGGGATTCAGAGTTCTTTGCAGTCACTGGTGATGAGAGGGATTCAGGGTTCTCTGCAGTCACTGGTGATGAGGGGGATTCAGGGTTCTCTGCAGTCACTGGTGATGAGGGGGATTCAGGGTTCTCTGCAGTCACTGGTGATGAGGGGGATTCAGGGTTCTCTGCGGTCACTGGTGATGAGGGGGATTCAGGGTTCTCTGCAGTCACTGGTGATGAGGGGGATTCAGGGTTCTCTGCGGTCACTGGTGATGAGAGGGATTCAGGGTTCTCTGCGGTCACTGGTGGTGAGGGGGATTCAGGGTTCTCTGCAGTCACTGGTGATGAGGGGGATTCAGGGTTCTCTGCAGTCACTGGTGGTGAGAGGGATTCAGGGTTCTCTGCAGTCACTGGTGATGAGAGGGATTCAGGGTTCTCTGCAGTCACTGGTGATGAGAGGGATTCAGGGTTCTCTGCGGTCACTGGTGATGAGGGGGATTCAGGGTTCTCTGCGGTCACTGGTGATGAGGGGGATTCAGGGTTCTCTGCGGTCACTGGTGATGAGGGGGATTCAGGGTTCTCTGCGGTCACTGGTGATGAGGGGGATTCAGGGTTCTCTGCGGTCACTGGTGATAAGGGGGATTCAGGGTTCTCTGCGGTCACTGGTGATGAGGGGGATTCAGGGTTCTCTGCGGTCACTGGTGATGAGGGGGATTCAGGGTTCTCTGCGGTCACTGGTGATGAGGGGGATTCAGGGTTCTCTGCGGTCACTGGTGATGAGGGGGATTCAGGGTTCTCTGCGGTCACTAGTGAGGGGTCAGTTACCACTATACGGCACAAATAGCCGCTGTCTTCTGTGAGCGGTGGGAGCCGGACCCCAGGGAAAGCCGCTTTCTGTCTCTGATGGCTGCACCTGGGGTAAAATGTGGGTGCTCGGAGGATGATGAAGCTGCGCCCCTGTATATGCAGTGTGAACAGCGGCTGGAGGCAGGAGAGGGGCGACCGCAGCACACTCCACTGATTGCACCATTATCTGTGATCTGATATCTGACATGGAGAGTTCTTGATATCGTGTGATCTACTTTGTGAGACTCGAGACTTGTGAGACGCTTCCATCCACCTCCTTGAGATTCAATGTAACAATCTCCCTCCTCTGAGGATCCAGGGCTTGTGCTGCTGATTGTGGAGGTGGGAGGAGCCTTGGACCCGCGACCAATCAGCATTCTCCACGTGATGCACATGTGCAGATCGCAATAGCGCTTCTGTGATCTGGGACCACCAGGACGCTGCAACAGAAAGCGATAAAGGAGAACGCGAGTTATTAGCAGCAGGACTCGTAACACGGGGCTTGTGGATAAGGATCCTTGGAGGAAGTAGGTGACCTCTGGGATCTCCTGTGTGAGAAGATCCCGGTCACAGAGGCTTAGATGCTGAGGAATCTGAAGGCAGTGGATCTTCTTACAGATCCCGTTGTGTGAGACGCTTCCATCTCTTCCAGGAATAATTCACTGCAGTAATAAATCCTCCGGTCTCTGCTGCCTCCGGCCGGTGATCGCCATTCTTGGGTCACACTTGGTTGTTAGTTGATGCCATTGATTCTTCCAGGACCTGTGAAGCTTTCGGAGAGGATCTTCACTCGCCCTTTCCCATAAGGAGGCGGAGCTATGCAAATTCCCCATTTCAGCTTCACAAATGGATCCCTTTGTTGTGCCACAGTCACTTGGATCACACTGGTGATCATCAGTCTCAACCACAGGAATAAATATTTATTCTATTCTTCACAGACATTTGGACTTTTCAGCATTTGCCAAAAAGCAGTTAAACAAATAGTAAAAGAGCTATAAACCTTGGTCACATGGAGCGTTTCCCCGACCTCCCCTCCCCCATCACCATCAATATCATGGAGACGACACCGCACAGATCCATCATCTGAGAAATCATCACAGAATGGAAAGATCCCTCCAGATCACAGATCACAGCTGTATAATAATCAGCAGATCCTCCATATATAATGCTCCCAGAGAGATCAAGTCAGGAGGAGGCGACAGGAATCTACCAAGAGACCACCAGAGGGAATCTGCATAGCTCCACCCCCTTCTGGAAACCACGCCTCCTTCCTCCAAGGCTCCTCCCACCTCCACAATCAGCAGCACAAGCCCTGGAGCATCAGGGGAGGTGGTATACATCACAGGAGGAGTTGGGGCATATACACATCACAGGTGGGGTTGGGGACATATATACATCACAGGAGGGGCTGGGGCCATATATACATCACAAGAAGGACTAGGAACATATACACATCACAGGAGGGGATGGGGACATATATGTACCGCCCCACTCTCAGCAGCCGAGCTGCTCGGATCCGGTCCTTCTGTGGGTGGCTCGAGGGTCTCCGGACCCGGGGGTCTCGCAGTCACTTCAAATGAAAAGGGGAGGGATGGTGGGTGTAGGACTTATATGTACGGGCTGAGCCGTGCAGAGTTCGTGACGCCACCCACGGTATGTGGTGATATTGGACACCACCACTGCAGTTACGGGGCACCTGGGGGAGATGTGTACCGCCCCGCGGGCTTGGCTCCAACCACCGAGCCGCTCAGATCTGTGCTCGCACTGCGGGTGGTGGCTCGAGCCTCTCACGGACCTGGGGGTCATGTCGCTCTGCAAGGGAGTTGGAGCTACACACGGGGATTTGGGGTGTTTGGATTTGAGGTGATAGTTCGTGACGCCACCCACGGGTTGTGGTGATTGTGGACACCACCGCTGCGGTGAAGGTACAGGGATCACAGGAGCGGTGTAATGGTGCAGCTAGGTGTTGACCCCTCCGTGAGTAGGGGTTGTTGGTCCCGGGGTCCGGTGGGCCAAGGCCCGGGTGCAGGGTGTAGTGTTGCGGTGCACCATTGCGGTGAAGGTACGGGGATCCCGGGAGCAGTGTAATGGCGCAGCTAGGTGTTGACCCCTCCGTGGGTAGGGGTTGTTGGTCCCGGGGTCCAGTGGGCCGAGGCCCGGGTGCAGGGTGTAGTGTTGCGGTGCCGGGCGGCGCGGTGCCTGATGGCACTGGTGTACTCACTCTGACACAAGACACTGGAGTCGCTGGTAAACCAAACGGAGTGATGAACGGGGCCCGCAGGCGGCTGCAGCTTTTCCCAGGTCAGGTTGGTAATGTCCGCCTTTCTCCTGCACCTTTATATATGAATCTTGACTCCCGTGACTAGGCACCGGTAGTCCGTTCCCCGACGTGTATCTGTCGTAGGAGCCCGTTTGCCCGCAGATGCTGGCCCTTTGGATCTCTGGCCCTTTGGTAGTGGCACTTATCTGGACAGGTTGGGCTGTTGCCTTCAATCGGGACTTAGGTGGGAATGAACCCCTGAGGTCCAGACCGCAATCAGTTAATTTGACTATGGTGATGGCTTCTAGCCTAGTTCGGGGTCTGAGTATCCTGCCTGGTGCTCCAGTATCCAGTTGGCTCCCCGGTTCGGTTCCGGCGGGCCACTACCCTGTCCCGGTCCCTTACAGTTCCACCGGTCGTATTCCCGGTCTCCTGCAGGTGGCTACCACCGTCTGCCTCCTTGCCAATGGTGACTGGGCTCCAACCCAGCTACCGGGGTAGTCTTTGGCAGGCCTGAGCACAGGTCTGCTTCTGGACTGGAACTTGACCCTTCCAGGGCCTGAGCTAGACGCCAACTCTCTCTCCACACAACTCCGGTTTTTCCCACCTCCAGGCCTGTGAACTCCTCGGTGGGTGGAGCCAACCGCCTGACTCAACCCCCCCGGTGTGGACATTAAACCTGGAGGGTGGTGACAAGGCTTTTAGTTTGACTGATGTTACCTAACTGGGAGGGGGGGGTGTAGTGTTGTTGTGTCTACCTGGGATGACCTGGATAGTCCAGGGCGTCACAGATATTGCGCAGCAAGTGGGTTTTGGTTCAGAGAGATGGGCGAACGCAGGGTGCTGATGTACTCACTATTAGAAAAGCACACAAGTCTCTGGTAAACCAAGGTGATGGTGGTCGGTGCCCGCAGCCGGCTGCGTTCGTGTTCCTCAACCCGGCTGGTGGTCTCTGTCTTTCTCCTGCACCTGTTTAGAATGGTGGACTGCCTGTGCTTGCAACTTCAGGAGTCCGCTCCTGGCTAGTTGTCGCCTAAGGAGCCCTTGCCCGCAGATGCTGGCCCATGGGATCTCTGAGCCCTGGCGGTGGCCTCTTATCCCCCTCAATGGGCTGTTGCCTTGAATCGGGACTTTGGGTGGGACAGGACCTCTAGTCCTGGCCGCAATTAGTTAATTAACTAGTTGCAGTCGCTTCTGGGCCTAGCTTTCGGGTCTGAGTACCCCCCTGTGTGCTCTGGTTTCCGAATCAGTTCCCCGGGTTGGTACCGGCGGGGCACTACCATGTCCCGGTCCACCTCGGTTCCACCGAGCCGTCTTCCCGCCTCCTGCAGACGGAGACCGCCGTCTGCCTCCTAGCCGAAGGCACCAGGGCTGCTACCCTGGCACCTGTCCAACTTGGGGTATTCGCCTCTGCCCACTCTTCTTTCCAACTTGAACTCTAAACACAAACTGACTTTTCCCCGCCCCGGGTTGTCTAAAACTCCTAGGTGGGCGTCTTCCAACCGCCTGGTTCCGCCCCCTGGCGTGTCTATCAAGCCCTTAGGGGGGTGACTAGGGTTTTAAGGGTTGGCTGTGTGTTACCTGTGGGGGAAGGGTGTAATGAGGGGCCCCATTTGTGACTACCTGGCCCGGCCAAGGCGTCACACTTCCATCCACCTCCTTGAGATTAAAGGCAGCAATCTTCCTCCCCTGAGGCTCCAGGGCTTGTGCTGCTGATTGTGGAGGTGGGCGGATCCTTGAAGGAAGGAGGTGTGGTTTCCAGAAGGGGGTGGAGCTATGCAGATTTCCCTCTGGTGGTCTCTTGGTGGATTCCTGTCACCTCCTCCTGACTTGGTCTCTCCGGATCATTATATATGGAGGATCTGCTGATTATTATACAGCTGTTGTCTGTGATCTGGAGGGATCTTTCTATTCTGTGATGATTGATCTCTGCGGTGTCTTCTCCATGATATTGATGGTGATGGGGGAGGGGAGGTCGGGGAAACGCTCCATGTGACCAGGTTTATAGCTTCTTTTACTATTTGTTTAACTGCTTTTTGGTAGATGCTGAAAAGCCCAAATGTCTGTGAAGAATAGAAAAGTTATTCCTGAGGCTGATGATCCCCAGTGTGATCCCTGTAATAACCTGCAGGTAACGGGATACGCATGGACTGCACGGAACCACGGGGGTTAATCAATGCAAATTTAATAACATATTGCACAACACAGGTGGAGGAATAGTGCGGGAAAGGAGGGAGAGAAAAGCGGGAATGTGCACAGCAGTAGAGATAATGCAATATACATACAACCACTTTGAATAGCTTGTCAAGGGTGGGAAGCCTCAGATTGTGCTCCCAAAAGCAAAACACAAAAATCCTTATTAAGCAAAAAAAACGCAGGGTCCTTGTTACCTTACTCGTATAACACAGTGCAGAGTCTTTTCCTATCTGTCCCTAACTAAAAGTAGTGTGCACACTTAACTGCAGGTTTCAGCGTGGGGTACCTCGTCACCGTTGGGGCCCGTCTTCCGCCGGCAGACACCTCTAAAGTTCAGTCTTTGTCCCGTCTCTGTAATTTGCCCGTGCTGTCTGGCTCCTCGCTCCACATCCAGCCTTTCTTGGATCTGTGTCTTGGGGAGATGTCACGAACACTCAGGTACTTGGACCTTGTTCAGCACATCCGAACACACACACACCTCAGCATAAACAGCTACCAAACAAAACTAGCTCCTCCTCACATCCTGTTCAGGACTGTACCAAGTAAATCAAGCAGCAGGGGTTTGTGCCCGCTGTTCTTTGTTTTGACAGCAGGTGGCAGCATAACAAGGAAAAGTTCACAGTCTTCTAACCTATATATGTAAATGTTAACAGGTCTTACATTTCCCCCCCTCTTTAACCTCGGCCGTCCCGGCCGATACTCTCCTGAGGCGCTCTGCACAGGGGCACACGGTGGCAACTCCTGCCCTGCTTCACAACCTGTTGCTTGGGAGCCAATGTCTTAAAACAGGATCCAGTGACTGAACACACAAATTCATCTGCCAAGTACCGATCAGGGGGAATACCAGCATTAGCCCGCTCAGTCCGGCGTGGTACTACGGCTAAGTCACCAGACGTCGGCGCCGTATCAGGGAGTACAGTATTCTCGTCCCCATCGCTGGCGATTGGTGACTCCTGCTCTGCAGGGGTGGCACCTGTGTCTTGAACGGATGGGGGCGTGGATCTCTCCCAGTCTGCTGGGTTGGTCGGGGCCCGCCACCATTCTTCATCGTCAGAGCCCTCTTCGAGGGTAACAGGAACGGGCACGGGCATCGTCTCCGAGGTACTTTGTCTGGTCCTGTCTTCTGAATAGCACGGCCTCAGCATATTACGATGCAGGATGAGGGTGCCGCCTCTTTGCTCGCCGCTCACTTCGTATACTGATCCGTGGGGCGAGATTCTTCTGATCACAATGTACGGCTCTGTTTTCCAGCGCTCACTCAACTTGTATCTCGGGTGGTTCTCTGCAACTAGTACTCGGTCTCCTGGCAAGAACGGGGTTTCACACACAGGTTTCCGCTGCGGGTGTGTCTTTTCTTGCAGCCGCTTGGTGACAATTCGATGGATAGTCTCCAGCCGTCTACGGTGACAGTCAACCCAGGAACCCACACTCTGACCTTCACTGATCTCGGGGGGAGCTAGGTTCAGCTCTTCAATGCCTCTTCCGGCTCTTCCAAACAGTAGCACGTATGGGGTGTACCCAGTGGTGGAGTGGACACGATTATTGTACGCCCACACGAGTTCTGAGAGATAGCCTGGCCAGTGATTTTTACGATCATCCTCCAACGTGCGTAGCATTTGTAGGAGGGTCCGGTTAAATCTCTCGCAGGCTCCGTTGCCCTGTGGATGATAAGGCGTAGTCCTTGACTTCTGCATTCCGTAAATCCTTTGCAGCTCTCTCATGACACCGCCCTGAAAGCAAGCCCCTTGGTCGGAATGTATTCTTTTGGGGCAGCCGTACACCCGGATAAAGTCATCACTGATGGCTCGAGCAGCTGATTCAGCTGTCTGATCTCTGGTGGGCATCACCACCGCAAATTTGGAGAAGTGATCTGTCATCACAAGGCAGAACTGATAGCCCCGGTGGGAGTGACCAATCTTCAGATAATCGATCATGAGTACTTCCAATGGCTCTTTGGTTGCAATAGTCTGTACTGGTGCTCGCTGTGGGGGAGCTTTACTTAACTCGCAGGAACGGCACAGTTTACAGGCCTTCTCTACTGCCCGAAGCATCTGAGGACAGTATACTATTCTTTGCAACCACTGGTAAGTCTTGTCCGGTCCGAAATGGGCTCCCTTCTCATGCGCCTCTCGGGCCAATGGTACTGCCATCTTCTGGGGTATCACTACTTGCCACCGCACTTCCAACTCTGTAGCTAGGTGCACCCTCCGATACAGCATCCCTTCTTGCACCGAGAGCTTATCCCACTGGCTGAGAATCTGGAGGGACACGTGCGACAGCGTGGCCCGTATTTCCTTTCTAGGCTTGCGCTGCTGGATCACCCACTCTTTCACTTGAAGCAGTTCTGGGTCAGATGACTGGATTTTCACCCATTCCTCTCTGGTTTGGCCAAGCAGGCGTGATGTCGTGCCCAACGTAATTTCCAGCATACGAGCCTCTACCACTTGAGCGGTGAATTTACTAAAGTCCGGAATTTCGTCTTCCTCCAACTGTTCATCTCTCTCCCCCACTGGGGCTTCGGTGGTAACACGAGAAAGGGCATCCGCATTCTGATTTTCATGCTTGGAGCGGTACTGCACATGATAATTGTATCTGGAGAGTCGTGCCAGCCACCTCTGTTCCATTGCTCCCAGTTTGGCGGTGGAGATGTGAGCCAGGGGGTTATTATCCGTATAGACTTCAATTTGGGCTCCCGTGAGATATTCCGAGAACCTTTCGGTTATTGCCCATACTAGTGCCAGTAACTCCAGCCGAAAGGAACTGTAATTCTCGGGGTTGCGCTCGGCTTCTCGCAACGTCCGACTTCCATATGCAATCACCCGTTCAGTACCATTCTGTACCTGGGCCAGTACTGCACCCAGGCCGTAGAGGCTCGCGTCTGTATACAACCGAAAGGGGAGGTTATAGTCTGCATAGGCAAGCACAGGGGCGCTAACCAAGGCCTCTTTCAATCGGTGTAAGGCTTCTGCTTGTCTTGGTCCCCAGCAAATTTTCTGTGCTTTTGGTCCTTTCGCAGTCCCTTGGAGCAATTCGTGCAAAGGTTCTGTCTCCTTCGCGAAATCTTTGATAAAGCGACGGTAATATCCGGCTAGCCCCAGGAAAGCTCGAACCTCCCGCACTGTGCTGGGTGTGGGCCATTGTAGCACTGCTCTCACTTTCCCATCGGAGGGCTGTACGCCGGCTTCCGACACCTTGTGTCCGAGATATTCAATCTCTTCCTGAAAGATCCGGCATTTTTTTGGTTTCAATTTAAGCCCATGGGCCCGTAACCGCTAAAACACTTGACCCAGGTTTTCTAGATGTTTCTCAAAGGTTGCAGAATACACTACTATGTCATCCAGGTAAATCAACGTGGCCATGAAGTTCATGTCTCCAAGGCAACTTTCCATGAGGCGCTGAAAAGTTCCTGGGGCATTATTTAGTCCAAACGGCATGCGATTGAACTCGAAGAGTCCCATGGGTACAATAAATGCGGTCTTGGCCTTGTCTTTCTCTGCCACAGGGACCTGCCAATATCCGCTGGCCAGAACGAGGGAGGAGAAGTAACGTGCCTTTCCCAACGCCGACAGGGACTCCTCTATCCGGGGCAGAGGGAAGGAATCACGAACCGTGCATCCATTAAGCTTGCGGTAGTCAACACAGGAGCGGGTAGACCCATCCTTTTTCTTGACCAGCACGATTGGGGCAGCCCATGGACTCTGACTTTCTCTTACCACCCCGCTCTTCAGCATCTGCGCCAAGAGCTCTTTTACCTCTTGGTAGTACTTTGGGGGTATTTGTCTGTACCTTTCCCTGATCGGTGGGGCATCTCGAGTGGGTATTTCGTGCTGAATCTTGTCAGTGCAGCCAAAATCTTCTGCGTGACAGGAGAACGTGGCTTGATTCTCCCAAATAAAGTCTTCTATGGCTTGGGCTTGCTCCGAAGCGAAGGGGCTCAGGTCCACTCCCATCTGCCCTAAGATGACGCGACTGTTCCACTGATCAGTGGGTTTCTCTTTTCTTTCCATAGAAACAGCCCAAGTCCAGGCTTCCCCTGCCATGGGCTGCAATTCAATCGATTCTGCGGCCGCCACCTCTTCAGGCGCCAGGTAGACATGGGCCAGAACATCTCCCGAGGTCAAGGTGTAGGCCTGTTCACCGGTGTTCACGCAACGGAAAGGGACTCTTCCATTTCTTACTGTTGCTAAAGTGCGAGCCACCAACGGTTCATCTCTGTTCTCTTCACCACGGTAAGGATCCACCAACACCTCCATCCCCTCGAGTGTACGGTGGGCTCCAACTGGCAAGGTGAGGACTGTCTCACGATTTGGAGGTAGAGTAATTGTTGTCTGTCTTGGGACTCGAACCCTCCCCACCGGGTAGCGGCTCCCACCATTCCTCCACAGTCCTCGGGCACGGATAAGGTGTTGGAAGACCTTTTGGGTGGGCCTGTTAGCAACTGTTGTCTTCCAGTAATCACAGCCCCCCTTGTTGAAGAGCAACTGGTCTAATTCTTTCACGACGTTCATACCCACGATAGCCGGCACTTCTCTGTCGTACCGGCCCTCCGTTAACACAATCCCTTTTTGCCTAAGTTCTGGCCACAGGCACGTATGTTCATCCACACGACCCCTACAACCGGAATGGGAAGATTGTTTGCAGCCCTCAGTTTGATATGTGCCCCTTTGTCAATGGATACAGTTTGTCCAAAATGTTGGTAGAAGAACTGTTCTGGCATGATGGTCACTTGGGACCCAGTATCCATCAAGCATCTTACTTCTTTCCCTTCAAATTCGGCCATGATCGTCGGCGTGCTGGCTGCTATATCTTCAGGGCGTTGGTTTTCTCTAAGCTCAGTTGGTCTCCCCGCCATGTGCCCATCCATGGAGGGAGGCACTAGTTTAACGGCGGTCTTTCTTGAGAAGTCTTCCTCTCCAGACAGTGTCGGAATAAATGGTTCTGATTTCCACAGTTCCAACACTGGTAGTCTCCAGCGGGTCTCGGTCGTCTCTGCTCGATCTGTCCCCTCTCTTCTTGATAGGTATGCGTGCGGGTATTTGGCCGCGGTGCTGTAGTTCCTACTTCTGACGCCGGGGCTTGCATATTCTTCAGCAACTCTTGTAGAGCAGTAACAGTCTCTTGTAACTGATCGACTTTAACCTCAAGTTGGCTCGGTTCTCGGTTTTTCTCACCCGGGACTATCTTATACATACAAACTTCTCCCCAGGCGTTCTGCGGGTCGCAATTTTCAGTTTGTGCGCGGGAGACTGCTTCTTCCAATATTTCCTGGAAAGTTAGTTTTTTTTCTACCCTGAGCCGTTCACGGAGGGCACCTTTGATCTTGGGGTTATGTAATCCGCGGAGGAATTGATCTCGCAGGGTACGGTCAGCATAACCGGGGGTTTGTGCTAGCTCTGGCTCTGCTGTAAGCATTTGTCTCATTATTCTCTGGAGTGCATTTGCATACTGTGGCAGACCTTCTTCTTCACCCTGCAGCCTGTAGAACAGTTGCGCCTGTAAATCTCCTGCTTCTGGTTTCCCGCCATACACTCTCTCAAGAATCTTCACCACCTGCTCTAACGTCTTTCGTTCACTCTCAGGGCGCAATAAAATGGTCTCTTGAGCATGGCCTTCAAGGGCAATCAACAGTATCTCCCCTTGATTTTCTGCAGTCACTCCTGCTACTCTCAACATGCCCCTCACTCTCTGCGCCCAGTCATGGAGAGGTACATTGCTGCCAGTAAATTTTGGTATATGGGTCAGCATAGCCTCCAGGGACAGCTGCCTTGCTGGTATTCCCCCATCAGGTTGTATTAGAACACCTCCATCAGCGACACCCCCCTGTCCGTCCATTGTTCCGTAACAGCCTGCGTATCCTGCCGACTACGCCAAATGTAATAACCTGCAGGTAACGGGATACGCAAGGACTGCACGGAACCACGGGGGTTAATCAATGCAAATTTAATAACATATTGCACAACACAGGTGGAGGAATAGTGCGGGAAGGGAGCACAGCAGTAGAGATAATGCAATATACATACAACTACTTTGAATAGCTTGTCAAGGGTGGGAAGCCTCAGATTGTGCTCCCAAAAGCAAAACACAAAAATCCTTATTAAGCAAAAAAAATGCAGGGTCCTTGTTATCTTACTCGTATAACACAGTGCAGAGTCTTTTCCTATTTGTCCCTAACTAAAAGTAGTGTGCACACTTAACTGCAGGTTTCAGCGTGGGGTACCTCGTCACCGTTGGGGCCCGTATTCCGCCGGCAGACACCTCTAAAGTTCAAATTGAGAGATTCACCAGCACAAAACTCCAGGCATCTTATTCTTTAAAATGAAGATTCTTTATTCACTCATCATTAAAAAGTCCATGCTATAGTGGTTAAGCCCATGTTAGAGAGGACGCGTTTCGAACATCCAGTTCTTATTCAGTCTCTGAACCATCTAGTCACAGAACTACTTAAAAAGGGCTAAACCCACACATGTGGTCAAATGGAAAGAGAGAGCAAGATAATTGCAAAAACATTAACCCATTAGGTTGAATCACTTGATATGGCGCTATACCGCCTATATACATATATAATAATAAACAAGATTAATATGCAAACATCAATTCATTTCTTTTGTTTAGACCTTTAGGGAATCTTGTGCCCATTAAAAACATCCATTTTATCTCTCTTTGAAAAAGGATATCTTTCAAATTTCCATGTGGTTTACCTAATATCTTGTACTATTTGCCAGTTACAATATATAGGCAGCACTTGTCGCCCACTCAGAAAAAGGATATCGGAACACATCTATGATGTGAATAATGCCACCACCAGAAAATTATCAGGAGCGTCCCAGCATTTTCGCGACGCACATGCAGGTGATTTGAAAGGCATGAGAGTTAATGCCATTGAAAAAATTAAATTACCCAGAAGAGGTGGCAATTTGAAAGATATCCTTTTTCAAAGAGAGATAAAATGGATGTTTTTAATGGGCACAAGATTCCCTAAAGGTTTAAACAAAAGAAATGAATTGATGTTTGCATATTAATCTTGTTTATTATTATATATGTACATAGGCGTGATTCAACCTAATGGGTTAATGTTTTTGCAATTATCTTGCTCTCTCTTTCCATTTGACCACATGTGTGGGTTTAGCCCTTTTTAAGTAGTTCTGTGACTAGATGGTTCAGAGACTGAATAAGAACTGGATGTTCGAAACGCGTCCTCTCTAACATGGGCTTAACCACTATAGCATGGACTTTTTAATGATGAGTGAATAAAGAATCTTCATTTTAAAGAATAAGATGCCTGGAGTTTTGTGCTGGTGAATCTCTCAATTTCCTTCTATATATGGATTGGCTCTCCAATTTTTTCTCCATGCACAGCCCAGGATCCTTGGCTTCCATTGCATAGGTGAGCTGGGCAAAAACTTTTTAATTCACCTCTAAAGTTCAGTCTTTGTCCCGTCTCTGTAATTTGCCCATGCTGTCTGGCTCCTCGCTCCACATCCAGCCTTTCTTGGATCTGTGTCTTGGGGAGATGTCACGAACACTCAGGTACTTGGACCTTGTTCAGCAGGGCAGAATGCGGCCTTGCCTTCTTCAGCACGTCCGAACACACACCTCTCTGCATAAACAGCTACCAAACAAAACTAGCTCCTCCTCACATCCTGTTCAGGACTGTACCAAGTAAATCAAGCAGCAGGGGTTTGTGCCCGCTGTTCTTTGTTTTGACAGCAGGTGGCAGCATAACAAGGAAAAGTTCACAGTCTTCTAACCTATTTATGTAAATGTTAACAGGTCTTACATCCCTATGACTGCAGCACAACAAAGGGATCCACTAAGGGAATTATTGAAGGAAAATGGGGAATTTGCATAGCTCCGCCTACTTATGGGAAAAGGGCGAGTAAAGACCCTCTCTGAAAGCTTCACAGGTCCTGGAAGAATCAATGGTATCAACTAACAACCAAGTGTGACACAAGAATGGCGATCACCGGCCGGAGGCAGCAGAAACCGGAGGATTTATTGATGCAGTGAATTATTCCTGGAAGAGATGGAAGCGTCTCACACACCGGGATCTGTAAGAAGATCCACTGCCTTCAGATCCCTCAGGATCTAAGACTCTGTAAAACAAAAACAGAATGCCGCGGAGACACCATCACATATTTCTCAACTCTGGCAGGAAACTAGCCAGGTCTTTCACCGGGAAGGAACAACCACGGGAAGGGCAGTCTCCAGTCAAGGAAACCGCCTTTACCAAAACATGGTATACATCTACAAACAGCTGTTTCGGGGTATTTGCCCCTCATCAGTGTGGAGTAGGAAACTGGCTAGTGGGAGCAATGCCTCTGTGACCAGGATCTTCTCAAACAGGGGATCCCAGAGGTCATCTACTTCCTCCAAGGATCCTTATCCACAAGCCCCGGAGCCTCAGGGGAGGAAAACTGTCTCCTTTATTCTCAAGGAGGTGGATGGAAGCGTCTCACGATGGAGAAGATCCTCCTGCACCAAGGATCCATCTCGGCCTCCATAACTAGGTGTGAGAAGATCCAAGTCACAGAGGCTCAGATACTGAGGAGATCTGGAGACGCCTCGGTGCAGTCGGATCTTCTTACAGAACCTGTTGTGTGACTCGCGAGACGTCTCCAGCCATTACCATAAGACCCCAGCGATGATGATGAGGAGACCCCGGGATGAAGCGTTACTCGCCATTCTTCTCTTATGTAGAGTCCAGCAAATCTCCGGCTCCAGGGAAATGTGTAAATATAAAAGCTCCTCACGAGATTGTTACTTCTCTTTAGACCCGCAGCACACATCCGTGTAATTTGTACGTGTGCGGTACGTATTTGCACGTACCGGAGACACGTACACATGGAGACCCATGTTATTCAATGGTTGATGGCACACACACGTAAAATCACACGGAACGTGTGTCTGTGTGGTAAGTACGTGTGTGCGCTTTTCTACATGGAGGACATGTCCGTTTTTGGCCGGCAGCACGCAGGCACGGACCCACTTTAGTCTATGGGTCCATGCCTGCACGGACCGCACACGAAGTATGTCCGTGTTCAGCACGTTTCGTGCGTGTGCGTTTTTACACTAGCGATCTTTTCTTTTGTTTTTTTTTTTAAATTAAATTCAGTATACTTACCTTTTTTCATGATGTTCTCAGTCATACTTACATTGGCGCTCGTTTTTTTTCTCCCCCCGGCTCATACCGCTCCCCGATCACCAGCGCGGCGAGGAACAGCTGTGCAGAGAATGCGCGGCAACAATTACTTTGAATATGCCGGCCGCTCATTAATCAATCTCGTATTCCCTGCTTTCCCCACCCACAGACGCCTGTGATTGGTTGCAGTCAGACACGCCCCCCACGCTGAGTGACAGCTGTCTCACTGCACCCAATCACTGCAGCCGGTGGGCGTGTCTATACTGTGCAGTAAAATAAATAAATAATTAAAAGAAAACGGCGTACGGTTCCCCCCCAATTTTAATACCAGCCAGATAAAGCCATACGGCTGAAGGCTGGTATTCTCAGGATGGGGAGCCCCACGTTATGGGGAGCCCCCCACCCTAACAATATCAGTCAACAGCCGCCCAGAATTGCCGCATACATTATATGCGACAGTTCTGGGACTGTACCCGGCCCTTTCCGATTTACCCTGGTGCATTGGCAAATCGGGGTAATAAGGAGTTAATGGCAGCCCATAGCTGCCACTAAATCCTAGATTAATCATGTCAGGCGTCTCCCCGAGATACCTTCCATGATTAATCTGTAAATTACAGTAAATAAACACACGCACACGAAAAATCCTTTATTAGAAAAAAAACACTAACAAATTGCTTTGTTCACCAATTTAATAAGCTTGAAAAAGCCCTCCATGTCCGGCGTAATCCAGGATGGTCCAGCGTCGCTTCCAGCTCTGCTGCATGAAGGTGACCGGAGCTGCAGAAGACACCGCCGCTCCGGTCACCTCCAAGCAGCTAATGAAGGGAATAGCACGATCAGCTGTATTCAGGGTTGGCCACGAGTAACCTCAGTGACAGCTCAGCTGATCGTGCTATTCCCTTCATTTGCCGCGTGGAGCTGACAGGAGCAGCGGTGTCTTCTGCAGCTCCGGTCACCTCCATGCAGCAGAGCTGGAAGCGACGCTGGACCATCCTGGAGTACGCCGGACATGGAGGACTTTTTCGATCTTATTAAATTGGTGAACAAGGCAATTTGTTAGTGTTTTTTTTTTTTAATAAAGGATTTTTTCGGGTGTGTGTGTTTATTTACTGTAATTTACAGATTAATCATGGAAGGTGTCTCATAGACGCCTGACATGATTAATCTAGGACTTATTGGCAGCTATGGGCTGCCATTAACTCCTTATTACCCCGATTTGCCAACGCACCAGGGCAAATCGGGAAGAGCCGGGTACAGTCCCAGAACTGTCGCATATAATGTATGCGGCAATTCTGGGCGGCTGCTGACTGATATTGTTAGGCTGGGGGGCTCCCCATAACGTGGGGCTCCCCATCCTGAGAATACCAGCCTGCAGCCGTATGGCTTTATCTGGCTGGTATTAAAATTGGGGGGACTGCACGCCGTTTTTTTAATTATTTATTTATTTTACTGCACAGTATAGACACGCCCACCGGCTGCTGTGATTGGGTGCAGTGAGACAGCTGTCACTCAGCGTGGGGGGCGTGTCTGACTGCAACCAATCACAGGCGCCGGTGGGTGGGGAAAGCAGGGAATACGAGATTGATTAATGAGCGGCCGGCATATTCAAAGTAATTGTTGCCGCGTATTCTCTGCACAGCTGTTCCTCGCCGCGCTGGTGATCGGGGAGCGGTAAGTATGAGAGAGGGCTGCTCACTTCAGTGACTCGGGGGATTAGCGGTCACTGGTGAATCCTTCACAGGTGACCGCTAATCAGTACGCGGCACACAGACAGAGCCGCAGCATGACAATGAAGTCGGGTGAAGTTCACCCGAGTTCATTCTCATCGCGCAACTCTGTCTGCTGTCACCCGACATGTATCAACGACATTGTGCAACACACAAACGGACATTCCACGTACACATACACGGGCATTTTACACACAAACACGGACATTCCACGTACACATACACGGGCATTTTACACACAAACACGGACATTTTACACGTACACACGGCTCGCATACACCATCACACGGATGCCATACGTACCAGAGAAACGCCCCAAAAATACGGAACACGGACCCGAAAAACGGACCGTGTCACATGGACGTTTTTTATGCGGAAGTGTGTTTTAGACCTCACAGATATTATATGATGATAGATCACAGATGATTCGACTATGAGATTTGTGATCAATGACATGAACTTAATGAATAACTTTTCTATTTTTCACAGACATTTGGGCTTTTCAGCATTTACCAAAAAGCAGTTAAACAAACAGTAAAAGAGCTATAAACCTGGGTCACATGGAGCGTTTCCCCGACCTCCCCTCCCCCATCACCATCAATATCATGGAGACGACACGGCACAGATCCATCATCTGAGAAATCATCACAGAATAGAAAGATCCCTCCAGATCACAGATCACAGCTGTATAATAATCAGCAGATCCACTATATATAATGATCCCGGAGAGATCAAGTCAGGAGGAGGCGACAGGAATCCACCAAGTGACCACCAGAGGGGAATCTACATAGCTCCACCCCCTTCTGGAAACAACGCCTCCTTCCTCCATGGATCCGCCCACCTCCACAATCAGCAGCACAAACCTTGGAGCCTCAGGGGAGGAAGATTGCTGCCTTCAATCCCAAGGAGGTGGTATACATCACAGGAGGGGCTGGGGGCATATATACATCACAGGAGGGGCTGGGGGCATATATACATCACAAGAGGGGATGGAGACATATACACATCACAGGAGGGGATGGAGACATATACACATCACAGGAGTGGGGCTTGGAAATCACTGGGGGGCACAGACAGTACTGCCAGGCATGCACAGCACTGGCAGCAGCACGGACAACACTAGAGGGGCACGCACAGCTCTGGGGGACATGGACAGGACTAAGGGGGCACATACATCACCAAGGGGGCACAGACAGCACTGGGGGCTGGTACACAGCACTGGAGGGTGGCACACAGCACTGAGAGGGGAACACATAGCACTGGTGGGAATTCACAGTACTAGAGGGGGTACGCAGCACTGGGTGGAGGGCTCACAGCAGGAGGAGGCTCACAGTAGTGGAGGCAGGAGGCTCACAGCACCGCGGGAGGCAGGAGGCTCACATCACCGCGGGAGGCAGGAGGCTCACAACAACGCAGAAGGCAAGAGTCTCACAGCACCGTGGAAGGCAAGCGCCACAGCACTGCGGGAGGTAAGAGGTCACTTCACTGTGGGAGGTATCTACAAAGGGGAGACCAGAAACCTTGATGCTTCCTCTTCTTCTGTGGGACAGGAGCGCAGTGCATCTCACGCTTACCCCAACCACAAAGTACGTCCTCACCAGGCTGGCACAGGCCAGCAGGCTGAGGACCTACTGGTACGTGCCTCACACATGGTGATTTAAAGGACCAGCAGCCGACTAGACCGCAGCTGCCGCCCGAGTACTGCGGTCCCAATAATGTACTCAGGGGACGCATAAAAAGTCATCGGGGGCCGCATATGGCCCACAGGCCAGAGGTTCCCACCCCTGCACTAAGTGAATCACTAAAGAAAATGGGGAATTTGCATAGCTCCGCCTCCTTATGGGAAAAGGGCGAGTGAAGATCCTCTCCGAAAGCTTCACAGGTCCTGGAAGAATCAATGGTATCAACTAACAACCGAGTGTGACCCAAGAATGGCGATCACCGGCCGGAGGCAGCAGAGACCGGAGGATTTATTACTGCAGTGAATTATTCCTGGAACAGATGGAAGCGTCTCACACAACGGGATCTATAACAAGATCCACTGCCTTCAGATTCCTCAGGATCTAAGCCTCTGTGACCGGGATCTTCTCAAACAGGAGATCCCAGAGGTCACCTACTTCCTCCAAGGATCCTTATCCACAAGCCCCGGAGCCTCAGGGGAGGAAAACTGTCTCCTTTATTCTCAAGGAGGTGGATGGAAGCGTCTCACGATGGAGAAGATCCTCCTGCACCAAGGATCCATCTCGGCCTCCATAACTAGGTGAGAAGATTCCGGTCACAGAGGCTCAGATACTGAGGAGATCTGGAGACGCCTCGGTGCAGTCGGATCTTCTTACAGAACCTGTTGTGTGACTCGTGAGACGTCTCCAGCCATTACCATAAGACCCCAGCGATGATGATGAGGAGACCCCGGGATGAAGCGTTACTCGCCATTCTTCTCTTATGTAGAGTTCAGCAAATCTCCGGCTCCAGGAAAATGTGTAACTATAAAAGCTCCTCACGAGATTGTTACTTCTCATCACAGAGATTATATAACGATAGATCACAGAAGATCCCACTATGAGATTCGTGATCAATGAGATCAACCTAAGGAACAACTTTTCTATTCTTCACAGACATTTGGGCTTTTCAGCATTTACCAAAAAGCAGTTAAACAAATAGTAAAAGAAGCTATAAACCTGGGTCACATGGAGCGTTTCCCCGACCTCCCCTCCCCCATCACCATCAATATCATGGAGACGACACCGCACAGATCCATCATCTGAGAAATCATCACAGATTAGAAAGATCCCTCCAGATCACAGATCACAGCTGTATAATAATCAGCAGATCCTCCATATATCATGATCCGGAGAGATCAAGTCAGGAGGAGGCGACAGGAATCGACCAAGTGACCAACAGAGGGGAATCTACATAGCTCCACCCCTTCTGGAAACCACGCCTCCTTCCTCCAAGGCTCCTCCCACCTCCACAATCAGAAGCACAAGCCCTGGAGCCGCAGCCGGCTGTGTTCGGGTTTCCCCCGCCCGGCTGGTGGTCTCTGTCTTTCTCCTGCACCTGTTTAGAATGGTGGACTACCTGCGCTTGCAACTTCAACAGTCCGCTCCCGGCTAATTGTCGCCTAAGGAGCCCTTTGCCCGCAGACGCTTGCCCGTGGGATCTCTGAGCCGTGGCGGTGGCGTCTTATCCCCCTCAGTGGGCTGTTGCCTTCAATCGGGACTTTGGGTGGGACAGGACCTCTAGTCCTGGCCGCAATCAGTTAATTAATCAGTTCCAGTCGCTTCTGGACCTAGCTTCAGGGTCTGAGTGCCCCCTGTGTGCTCCGGTTTCCGAGTTGGTTCCCTGGGTCAGTATCGGCGGGCTACAACCCTGTCCCGGTCCACAACGGTTCCACCGAGCCTAGTTTCACACTTGCGCTATTTTGACGGAAACGGAATCCGTCACTAATGCAGACGAAGACCGCCGTCTTTCTCCTAGCCAAAGGCACCAGGGCCCCTACCCTGGCACCTGTCAGTTTGTCCTCAGGCCCAGACACAGGCCTGACCTCCACTCCAACTGAACTGAACAGACTTTTCCCCGCCCCGGGCTGTGTAAAACTCCTCGGTGGGCGTCTTCCAACCACCTGGCTCCGCCCCCTGGTGTGTCTATCAAGCCCTTAGGGGGTGACTAGGGTTTTAAGGGTTGGCTGTGTGCTACCTGTGGGGGAAGGTGTAATGCGGGGCCCTATTTGTGACTTGTAACAATCTCCCTCCCCTGAGGTTCCAGGGCTTGTGCTGCTGATTGTGGAGGTGGAAGGATCCTTGGATGAAGGAGGCGTGGTTTCCAGAAGGGGTGGAGCTATGCAGATTTCCTCTGGTGGTCTCTTGGTGGATTCCTGTCACCTCCACCTGACTTGATCTCTCTGGGAGCATTATATATGGAAGATCTGCTGATTATTATACAGCTATGATCTGTGATCTGGAGGGATCTTTCTATTCTGTGATGATTTCTCAGATGATGGATCTGTGCCGTGTCGTCTCCATGATATTGATGGTGATGGGGGAGGGGAGGTCGGGGAAACGCTCCATGTGACCCAGGTTTATAGCTCTTTTACAATTTGTTTAACTGCTTTCTGGTAAATGCTGAAAAGCCCAAATGTCTGTGAAAAATAGAAAAGTTGTTCCTGAGGTTGATCTCATTGATCACGAATCTCATAGTGGGATCTTCTGTGATCTATCGTTATATAATAACTGTGATGAGAAGTAACAATCTCGTGAGGAGCTTTTATAGTTACACATTTTCCTGGAGCCGGAGATTTGCTGAACTCTACATAAGAGAAGAATGGCGAGTAACGCTTCATCCCGGGGTCTCCTCATCATCATCGCTGGGGTCTTATGGTAATGGCTGGAGACGTCTCACGAGTCACACAACAGGTTCTGTAAGAAGATCCGACTGCACCGAGGCGTCTCCAGATCTCCTCAGTATCTGAGCCTCTGTGACCGGGATCTTCTCACACCTAGTTATGGAGCCCGAGATGGATCCTTGGTGCAGGAGGATCTTCTCCATCGTGAGACGCTTCCATCCACCTCCTTGAGAATAAGGGAGACAATTTTCCTCCCCTGAGGCTCCGGGGCTTGTGGATAAGGATCCTTGGAGGAAGTAGGTGACCTCTGGGATCTCCTGTTTGAGAAGATCCCGGTCACAGAGGCTTAGATCCTGAGGAATCTGAAGGTAGTGGATCTTCTTATAGATCCCGTTGTGTGAGACGCTTCCATCTCTTCCAGGAATAATTCACTGCAGTAATAAATCCTCCGGTCTCTGCTGCCTCCGGCCGGTGATCGCCATTCTTGGGTCACACTTGGATGTTAGTTGATACCATTGATTCTTCCAGGACCTGTGAAGCTTTCGGAGAGGGTCTTCACTCGCCCTTTTCCCATAAGTAGGCGGAGCTATGCAAATGTCTCATTTACCATAGATGATTCCCTTAGCAGATCCCTATGTTGTGCTGCAATCACAGGGATCACACTGGTGATCTTCAGCCTCACGAATAACTTTTCTATTCTTCACAGACATTTGGGCTTTTCAGCATTTACCAAAAAGCAGTTAAACAAATAGTAAAAGAGCTACAAACCTGGGTCACATGGAGCGTTTCCCCGACCTCCCCTCCCCCATCACCATCAAGGTGAACCTCCCGGGCGCCCAAGAAGGACCAGCAAACGCCAGGACCGTATCTTAAACCTGTTTCAGCTGCGGGATTGGACTAGCAGCAGTGGCGAGCTAGCGCAGCAATGGCAGCGGCTGGTGTGAGTGCTTCTGCACGCACTGTGAGGCGGAGACTGCTGGAGCAAGGCCTGGTTTCAAGGAGGGCAGCAAAGAAGCCACTTCTCTCCAGAAAAACATCAGGGACCGACTGATATTCTGCAGAAGGTGCAGGGAGTGACTGCTGAGGACTGGGGTAACGTCATTTCTCAGATGAATCCCCTTTTCGATTGTTTGGGACATCTGGAAACAGCTTATTAGGAGAAGAGGTGAGCGCTAGCACCAGTCTTGTCTCATGCCAACTGTTAAGCATCCGGAAACCATTCATGTGTGGGGTTCCTTCTCAGCCAAGGGAATCGCACCACTCACAGTCTGGCCTAAAAACACCGCCATGAATAACGAATGGACCCAGAATGTACTCCAAGAGCAACTTCTCCCAACTGTCCAAGAGCAGTTTGGCGCCCAACAATGCCTTTTCCAGCATGATGGAGCACCTTGCCATAAAGCAAAGGGGATCACTAAATGGCTCATGGAACAAAACATAGAGATTTTGGGTCCATGGCCTGGAAACTCCCCAGATCTTAATCCCATTGAGAACTTGTGGGCAATCATCAAGAGACGGGTGGACAAACAAAAACCAACAAATTCTGGCAAAATGCAAGCATTGCTTATGCAAGAATGGACAGCGATCAGTCAGGATTTGCTCCAGAAGATGATTGAGAGCATGCCAGGGAGAATTGCAGAGGTCCTGAAGAAGAAGGGTCAACACTGCAAATATTCACTTGCTGCATTAACTCATTCTAATGTCAATAGAAGCTTCTGGTCTCATAATATGATTGCAATTATATTTCTGTATGTGATGTAAACATCAGACAAACACAATTAAACACCAGAGGGAACAGATCATGTGAAAATAGCATTGTGGTGTCATTCTCACAACTTTTGGCCATGACTGTACAGTTTGAAGCTGAGACGCGTACACCCGGCTTCATAGTGCGCATGACCCACCTCTGGGGGAGGATCCTTGGAGGAAGGAGGCGTGGTTTCCAGAAGGGGGTGGAGCTATGCAGATTACCCTCTGGTGGTCTCTTGGTGGATTCCTGTCGCCTCCTCCTGACTTGATCTCTCCGGATCATTATATATGGAGGATCTGCTGATGATTATACAGCTGTGATCTGTGATCTGGAGGGATCTTTCTATTCTGTGATGATTTCTCAGATGATGGATCTGTGCGGTGTCGTCTCCATGATATTGATGGTGATGGGGGAGGGGAGGTCGGGGAAACGCTCCATGTGACCTAGGTTTATAGCTCTGTTATTATTTGTTTAATTGCTTTTTGGCAAATGTTGAAAAGCCCAAATGTCTGTGAAAAATAGAAAAAATATTTATTATTGTGGTTGAGACTTATGATCACCAGTGTGATCCAAGTGACTGTGGCACAACAAAGGGATCCATTTGTGAAGCTGAAATGGGAAATTTGCATAGCTCCGCCTCCTTATGGGAAAGGGCAAGTGAAGACCCTCTCCGAAAGCTTCACAGGTCCCGGAAGAATCAATGGTATCATCTAACAACCGAGTGTGACCCAAGAATGGCGATCACCGGCCGGAGGCAGCAGAAACCGGAGGATTTATTACTGCAGTGAATTATTCCTGGAAGAGATGGAAGCGTCTCACACAACGGGATCTGTAAGAAGATCCACTGCCTTCAGATTCCTCAGCATCTAAGCTTCTGTGATCAGGATCTTCTCAAACAGGAGATCCCAGAGGTCACCTACTTCCTCCAAGGATCCTTATCCACAAGCCCCGGAGCCTCAGGGGAGGAAAACTGTCTCCTTTATTCTCAAGGAGGTGGATGGAAGCGTCTCACGATGGAGAAGATCCTCCTGCACCAAGGATCCTCGGTTGTTAGTTCATACCATTGATTCTTCCAGGACCTGTGAAGCTTTCGGAGAGGGTCTTCACTCGCCCTTTTTCCATAAGGAGGCGGAGCTATGCAAATTTCCCATTTTGTTTGGTGATTCACTTAGTGCAGGGGTGGGAACCTCTGGCCTGTGGGCCGTATGCGTGCCCCGATGACTTTTTATGTGACCCCTGAGCACATTACCGGGACCGCAGTACTCGGGCGGCAGCTGCGGTCTAGTCGGCTGCTGGCCCATTAAATCACCATGTGTGAGGCACGTACCATTAGGTCCTCAGCCTGGTGACCTGTGCCAGCCTGGTGAGGACGTACTTTGTGGTTGGGGTAAGCGTGAGATGCGCTGCGCTCCTGTCCCTCAGAAGAAGAGGAAGCATCAGGTTTTCCGGTCTCCCCTTTGTAGATGCCTCCCAATGCTGTGAGCCTCCTACCTCCTACAGTGAAGTGACCTCTTACCTCCCACAGTGCTGTGAGCCTCCTGCGGTGATCTGAGCCTCCTGCCTGTAGCCTCCTGCCTCCCGCGGTGATGTGAACCTCCTGCCTCCACTACTGTGAGCCTCCTGCCTCCTATAGTGAAGTGACCTCTTACCTCCCGCAGTGCTGTGGCGCTTGCCTTCCACAGTGCTGTGAGCCTCCTGCGGTGATCTGAGTCTCCTGCCTCCACTACTGTGAGCCTCCTGCTGCTGTGAGCCCTCCACCCAGTGCTGTGTACCCCCCCTAGTACTGTGAATGCCCACCAGTGTTATGTGCTCCCCTCCCAGTGCTGTGTGCCCCCTCTAGTACTGTTAATTCCCACCAGTGCTATGTGCTATCTGCTCCCCTCCCAGTGCTGTGTGCCACCCCCCAGTGCTTTCTATGCCCCCTTGGTGATGTCTGTGCCCCTTTAGTCCTGTCCATGTCCCCCAGTTCTTTGCGTGCCCCTCTAGTGTTGTTCGTGCTGCTGCCAGTGCTGTCCATGCCTGGCAGTACTGTCTGTGCCCCCCAGTGATTTCCAAGCCCCACTCCTATGATGTGTATATGTCCCCATCCCCTCCTGTGATGAGTATAGGTCTCTAGTCCCTCTTGTGATGTATATAGGCCCCCAGTCCCTCCTGTGATGTATATATGCCCCCAGCCCCTTCTGTGATGTATATATGCCCCAACTCCTCCTGTGATGTATACCACCTCCTTGGGATTGAAGGCAGCAATGTCCCTTCCCTGAGGCTCCAGGGCTTGTGCTGATGATTGTGGAAGTGGGTGGAGCCTTGGAAGAAGGAGGTGTGGTTTCCAGAAGGGGGTGGAGCTATGCAGATTTCCCTCTGGTGGTCTCTTGGTGGATTCCTGTCACCTCCTCCTGACTTGTTCTTTCCGGGATCATTATATATGGAGGATCTGCTGATTATTATACAGCTGTGATCTGGAGGGATCTTTCTATTCTGTGATGATTTCTCAGATGAGGGATCTGTGCGGTGTCGTCTCCATGATATTGATGGTGATGGGGGAGGGGAGGTCGGGGAAATGCTCCATGTAATCCAGGTTTATAGCTCTTTTACTATTTGTTTAACTGCTTTTTGGTAAATGCTGAAAAGCCCAAATGTCTGTGAAAAATAGAGAAGTTATTCCTTAAAGAGGATGTCCAATATAAACTCAAAAATTTTTGGTAAGCTAATCTGTGCTGTATTGTCATATAAAACACCCCTACATTGTTATTTTTTGTTTACTAACCTTTGTTCCTGTGAATTATCCCTTTATTCTCTGCAGCACTTTGTTATTCTTCAGCTCCAGCAAACTGACCACTTCCTGTGCCACACCTCCCAGTCACAGCTGGCACCGCCCGGCCTCAGTGTCCAGCCTCGCCCCCTGCACACATTCCCTGTCAGTATTCTTCCCCAGCACCTGACCTGTTATCACTACACCATTGCAAATAACAACCCCACATCGGGCTCTGCACCGCACATGCACACATATGGCTCTGTACCCCACACCACATCGGGCTCTGCACCACACACACATCGGACTCTGCACCGCACACAGACATTGGGCTCTGCACCGCACACACATGACTCTGCACTCCACACACACATATGGCTCTGCACTGCACACACACATATGGCTCTGCACCGCACACAGACATATAACTCTGCACCGCACACACACACATATGGCTCTGCACCGCACACACACATCGGGCTCTGCACCACACACAGACATCGGGCTCTGCACCACACACACATGACTCTGCACTGCACACACACATATGGCTCTGCACCGCACACACACACATATGGCTCTGCACCGCACACACACATATGGTTCTGCACCGCACACATGGCTCTGCACATCACACACATATATGGTTCTGCACCTGTCGCGGGCGGAGGGGACGTGCTCGCCACGCTCGGGTCCGGGGCTTCTGCTGCTGCTGCTCGGTGGCTCGAGCGGTGGACCGGACCCGGGGACTCGAGCAGCGCTCCTCACCCATGAGTGAAAAGGGGGTGGTTTGGTTAGGGAGATTGTTCGTGACGCCACCCACGGGTCGTGGTGATAATGGCACCACCGCTGCTGGTAACGGGGATCCCGGGAGAGATTGTAGGGAGCAGCTGAGATGTTGTCTCCTCCGTGGGTAGGGGGTTTGGCGTTCCCAGGGCCCGTTGGTGGTGACGGGGAGGCTGGATGGCTGGGGTGCAGGGACTGCGCGGCGCGGTGTCGGACGGCACTGGTGTACTCTGTTACGGTTGCTGTGGCACTGGAGACTATGTTCGGATTTCTTGCTACTGCACATGTGCGAGCACTGGAGACTATGTTCGGATTTCTTGCTACTGCACATGTGCAAGCACTGGAGACTCCTATCTTGGAGCCATTGCACATGTGCGGGTGACATCATCGCTGACACGAGGTCACATGTCTCTGACACCTTCTAAGCTGATTGGCCGCTGGTCATGTGCTTGTGACACGTGGTCACATGTCTCTGACACCTTCTATGCCGATTGGTCGCAGGTCATGTGCTTGTGACGCTTTGCTCGGTGATAGGCCAGCGTGACGTCATTGCTGTCATTCTGGCAGCGGATTGGCTCTGGTGTCCTCCATCTTGGATGAGGCGCAGAGTCTATATAAGACCCTGACGCACGCCGCCCGGCGCTCAGTCCTCTTGGTTCCTGCATAAGAGTAGACGCTCTGTGCATGTCCCTTGCGGCACCTATACTATCTAGGTGAGCGTTATCGGTGGGGTAACGCCCTTGTACCTTGCAGCTTATGCTGTGGTCCGTGTCCTCGCACCTTAGTGGAGCGGACATAGGTAGGTGCTTGCTGCACATGGCCTGACTGGGCCTTGTGGTTCTGTGTCGCCCTGGGCAAGCCAGGGGACACAGGTCACACACCACCACACCCTACATCCCAGTTAGGAACACCACAGCTAACCGAAAATCCTTGTTGCCTTCCTCCAGAGGCTGATGATTCACACCAGGGGGTGGGCCAGGCGGTTGGCTCCGCCGACCGAGGAGGTCACAGCTCTGGAGGCGGGAGAAACCAGGCAGTTCAGTTTAGGAGGGAGAAGTGGAAGGAGTGAAGGAGTAGTCTAGACAGGGCTAAAGTAAACAACTAAGTGAAAGTAGTGAAAGTAGAAAAGGAGGAAAGCAAGTGAGGTGACAAGAAAGAAGGAAAGCCTGAAGGTTCCAGCTTTGTGTAGGGCCAGGTCAGCAAGGTCAGCAACGGCGGTGACTGTCTGGAGGGGGACCGTTTGGAAGTTCCTGGAAGGACCCCGTTGGCTGTGTGCCCGGCGGTCTGGAGCAGTGTTCCGAAGGACAGTCAGCACCAGGGCAGGGGCCTCTCGGACCCCGGCAAGGCTAGGAGTCGCCAAATTTGCCAAATCCGTCAGTGAAGGGGACGTAGATCCCCCAACAACAAAGACCCGATTGAAGGCAACAGCCCAGCCAGTATAGAAGAGACACCGCCACCGCCAAGGCACCCGTTTCTTAGGGCCAGCGCCTGCGGGCAAAGAGTAGAGCTCCCCCGGTCCAGCTTGAAGCCGGGGAGCGGGTTACCGGTGGGGACCCATCGCAACCAACCAGTTCATCAAGGTGCAAGGAAAAGGGACATCACCGTCACCTACCGGGAGAGCAAGTGCAGCCGTCCGTGGGACCGTCTATCCAGCCGTTGGTTTACCGTAAAAACTGTGTCACGTCTCAGGCTGAGTGAGTACCACAGTGCCGCAAGGCACAGCGCTGGCCCCGCGTCCCTGCGCCCACCAGGCCCTGCACCTCACAAACCATCACCGGGCCCCGGGATCACCAACCCCTACCCACGGAGGGGCAACACAACACCTGGCTGCTCCGCATCACCATCCCCGGGAGCCCCGTATAGAGCAGCGGTGGTGAAATCACCACAACCGTGGATGGCGTCACGGACAATAATCATCCCCACACCCAACAACCCCCCTTTCACTCACGGACGAGGAGTGCCGCTCGAGAAGCCCCCGGGATCCGGCTCACCGCTCGAGCCACCACTGAGCAGCAGCCGCCGGACCCGAGCAGAAGGGGTGAGCGAAGTGTGCTGACACCCTCCTCCCCGCCCGCAACAGTTCTACTCTGAGGTGAGCGCTATCGGTAGGGTAGCGCTCCTGTACCTTTCAGCCGTACTGTTGTCCGTGTCCTCGCACCTTAGTGGAGCGGACATAGGTAGGTTAGGTGGTCGTTGCCTTCTAGGGTAACGCTCCACTACGCTGCCTCCTGCAGCAGTCCGTATCCTCGCACACTAGGGGAGCGGTCATAGGCAGGAGTTTCAAGCTAGCAGCCTTGCTGCTGTCCGTATCCTTGCACCACAAGTGGAGCGGACATAGGCAGGTGCCATATTGCACACACTACACCTAGTCTCTGTGACTGTTAACTGAGACAGGTGCTTTCACGCTCACAGACTGTGAGACTTCTATGCACTTTTATGTTGTATTCCTCACTCTTTTGCATTTCCACTCCTTTGTTATTCTAATAAGGTAGTCGCTGTGACTTACACAGTATACGCCGCTATTGGTCTTGGTGACACTGTGACGCAACAGTGTCAGTACCGCTTTGGTGGTACAGGTTTCCCCTATCCTCTGCCATACTCTGCAGCAGAGCTCTGCACGGTGGACCCTGACTGTCGGATAGCCTTCCATTCCCTTATTATCCGACAGTCCCCGTAACATACTCACTCAGACAATCACTGACAGAGTCTCTGGTAAACCAAAACGTCCGGATGGACGGGTCCCGCAGCCGGCTGCAGTGTTTGTGCTCTCCCCGGACGGCTGATGGTGGCTGTCTTTCCCTGCACCTTTTAGAATGTTCTGTCTCCTGTGGTTGCCCACCGGTCGTCCGCTCCCCGGCGTATAGGTGCCGTAGGAGCCCGTTTTGCCCGCAGGCGCTGGCCCTTGGATCTCTAGCCTGTGGCGGTGGCTGTATATCCTCTCTGGGTGGACGGTTGCCTTCAATCGGGACTTGGTTGTTAGGAAACCCCTGGGGTTCCTGTCACATTCGGATTTGACTATTAACGGCGGCTCTAAGCCTGGTCGGGGTCCGATGGCCCTGCCTGTGTGCTTAGCTTCACTCCGTTCTTCGGTCCGGTACTGGCGGGCCGACGCCCGACCCCAGTCCTTACTGCTCTGTGGAGTTCCACCAACTCCTGCAGACAGCCACCATCGTCTGCCAACCTTGCTGTCAGTGTCTGGGCTCCAACCCAGACACCCAAGTGGTCACTCCTCTCACTTTCACCTCCAAATCTACACTGACACTTTTCCCGCCTCCAGGCCTGTGAACTCCTCGGTGGGTGGGGCCAACCGCCTGGCTCCGCCCCACCTGGTGTGGACATCAGACCCTGGAGGGAGTCAACAAGGGTTTTGTGTTTGGCTGCTGTAATTGCCTAGGGTGGGGGTGTGTGTGTTGGTTTGTATATGACTACCTGGCTAGTCCAGGGCGTCACACACCACACACACACACATATGGCTCTGCACATCACACACATATGGCTCTGCACATCACACACACATATGGCTCTGCACCGCACGCACACACGGCGCTCTGCACCGACCCCCCTACCCCCATAGGGAACACATGTAGGGAGTACATACTCACCCGTCCTCGGTCCCCGCCGCTCCTGCACGTTCGCGCGCTGTCTGTGCTCTGGACATATCAGCACAGTAGTGACGTCACCGCTGTGCTGAAGAGAGCACAGACAGCCGGGCAGTGATGAGAAGCTGCGCTCCTTCTCATCATTTCAAATATACCGGCATTTGTGATCTGTGATGCCGGTATATTTGAATGTGCGATCCTGAGCAGGGGCCCAGTGCTGGCTGTGACACCGCTGCAGCCCCCTCCCCCAGGTCACGGACCCCACAGCAGTGCAGGGGGAGGTTGTGGGCAGAGTACGGGGTGCGGGGAATGTGTGGGAGGGTGCAGGGAAGGGGGCGGGGCTCATCACACTGTAGACACCCAGCAGGGAGGCGACATGCTGTTCCAGATTTGCATGTCAACATGGCCCTGCCCATGTTGACATGAAATGACCGGAAGCAGCAAAATCACGGCAGGAGCGGTCACATGATCGCTCTGAGTCGGGGGAGAGGGGCTGACAGCAGGGCAGGTAAGTGGTCTCTATCTACTTACCTGCCCCAATGTAGCACAATAGGGAAATAACAAGAAAAAGTCAAAAGAAGCCGGATAACCCCTTTAAGTTGATCATTGATCACGAATCTCATAGAGGAATCTTCTGTGATCTATCGTTATATAATCTCTGTGATGAGAAGTAACAATCTCGTGAGGAGCTTTTATAGTTACACATTTTCCTGGAGCCGGAGATTTGCTGGACTCTACATAAGAGAAGAATGGCGAGTAACGCTTCATCCCGGGGTCTCCTCATCATCATCGCTGGGGTCTTATGGTAATGGCTGGAGACGTCTCACGAGTCACACAACAGGTTCTGTAAGAAGATCCGACTGCACCGAGGCGTCTCCAGATCTCCTCAGTATCTGATCCTCTGTGACCGGGATCTTCTCACACCTAGTTATGGAGGCCGAGATGGATCCTTGGTGCAGGAGGATCTTCTCCATCGTGAGACGCTTCCATCCACCTCCTTGAGAATAAAGGAGACAATTTTCCTCCCCTGAGGCTCCGGGGCTTGTGGATAAGGATCCTTGGAGGAAGTAGGTGACCTCTGGGATCTCCTGTTTGAGAAGATCCCGGTCACAGAGGCTTAGATGCTGAGGAATCTGAAGGCAGTGGATCTTCTTACAGATCCCGTTGTGTGAGACGCTTCCATCTCTTCCAGGAATAATTCACTGCAGTAATAAATCCTCCGGTTTCTGCTGCCTCCGGCCGGTGATCGCCATTCTTGGGTCACACTTGGTTGTTAGTTGATACCATTGATTCTTCCAGGACCTGTGAAGCTTTCGGAGAGGGTCTTCACCCGCCCTTTCCCATAAGGAGGCGGAGTTATGATAATATTATAGTTTGTTTTATGGATTCCCTTAGTGAATCCCTTTATTGTGCTGCAGTCACAGGGATCACACTGGTGATCATCAGCCTCAAACACAGACATAACTTTTCTATTTTTCACAGACATTTGGGCTTTTCAGCATTTGCCAAAAAGAAGTTAAACAAATAGTAAAAGAGCTATAAACCTAGGTCACATGGAGCGTTTCCCCGACCTCCCCTCCCCCATCACCATCAATATCATGGAGACGACACCGCACAGATCCATCATCTGAGAAATCATCACAGAATAGAAAGATCCCTCCAGATCACAGATCACAGCTGTATAATAATCGGCAGATCCTACATATATAATGATCCCGGAGAGATCAAGTTAGGAGGAGGCGACAGGAATCCACCAAGAGACCACCAGAGGGAATCTGCATAGCTCCACCCCCTTCTGGAAACCACGCCTCCTTCCTCCAAGGATCCTCCCCCAGAGGTGGGTCATGCGCACTATGAAGTCGGGTGTACGCGTCTCAGCTTCAAACTGAAGTAGTGCGAATGACTGAACCTCCGGGGTCATTTGCACTGACCCAAAATCCAGCGATGGCAGTGGAGAGGTGAGGTCATCCTGTGACGCTTCACATTCATTAGCATGTTAGCATGCCCACAGGGGCCCACAGGGGTGTACTAACATACTAATGTGGCCGACTAGAAACAGAAGCAACGCCCTTGTGACTAGTCCCCGCGCTCATTAGCATACGATAAAAGATCTTTAGAAATACTTTCTGTATAGATCTCTTTATCTATGCTAGTGTATACAGGGACAGTTAGACAGGGATTAGCAATATACACCCAGAGCTGCTCGTGGACCTGGCTGCATATTGCACCTGACAGCTTCTCTTTAAGGACACCAAGGGAAGTGCTGATGATTAACAGATGAAAGGTGAGGAAATCCACAGGGTCCTAAAGGGAAAAGATTAACACATGTAGAAAAGAGAAGGTCAGGGAGCAGCTTGTGGAGCCAAACACTATGACTGTCTACAGCCGGACACCACAGGACTGTCTGTCCAGCATGAAACATCCGTGACAGTGTCACATGGAGTTGTGCCTCCTTAAAAGCTCCGCGTGCCAATATGGCGGTGCGCGACCGTTCTCTATTGTTAGATGTCTGGCAGCGTGCTGCTACGCCACTGTCCAGGCATTCTGTCTGCTTGTGGGCTTTGCCCTTACTGCCCAGGCAGTGCCCTGTTGTTGGGCCGTGTTCCTACCCTCGGTGAGTACCTCCGGACTCACCTTGTTGTTACAGCACACGGACATGGGCGCCCCTGTGCTACCCTCGTGTCACGTTACCGTGATTTCAGTTTGGGCACCACTGTGCTTCTTCGTGCAGCAAGTACACCGACCTGTGAGCCCCGTTCCATACAACCCTCACGGGTTAGGGCGAGCCGGTGTATGCAGATCGCCTGTGACGTAGCAGTCGTTCATCAGCAGCAACCCACTTACTCTTTAACCGTAGCAGCGGTCCCCTACACCGCACAGTGGACCTTGACCAGCGGAAGCTGTCTCTATACCATCTTGGCACGCTTCCCCGGGTACCCCACGTAACACACGGATTCAGGGTTCTCTGCAGTCACTGGTGGTGAGAGGGATTCAGGGTTCTCTGTAGTCACTGGTGATGAGGTGGATTCAGGGTTCTCTGCAGTCACTGGTGATGAGAGGGATTCAGGGTTCTCTGCAGTCACTGGTGATGAGAGGGATTCAGGGTTCTCTGCAGTCACTGGTGATGAGGGGGATTCAGGGTTCTCTGCGGTCACTGGTGATAAGGGGGATTCAGGGTTCTCTGCAGTCACTGGTGATGAGGGGGATTCAGGGTTCTCTGCAGTCACTGGTGATGAGGTGGATTCAGGGTTCTCTGCAGTCACTGGTGATGAGGGGGATTCAGGGTTCTCTGCAGTCACTTGTGATGAGGTGGATTCAGGGTTCTCTGCAGTCACTGGTGATGAGGGGGATTCAGGGTTCTCTGTGGTCACTGGTGATGAGGTGGATTCAGGGTTCTCTGCAGTCACTGGTGATGAGAGGGATTCAGGGTTCTCTGCAGTCACTGGTGATGAGAGGGATTCAGGGTTCTCTGCAGTCACTGGTGATGAGGGGGATTCAGGGTTCTCTGCGGTCACTGGTGATAAGGGGGATTCAGGGTTCTCTGCAGTCACTGGTGATGAGGGGGATTCAGGGTTCTCTGCAGTCACTGGTGATGAGGTGGATTCAGGGTTCTCTGCAGTCACTGGTGATGAGGGGGATTCAGGGTTCTCTGCAGTCACTTGTGATGAGGTGGATTCAGGGTTCTCTGCAGTCACTGGTGATGAGGGGGATTCAGGGTTCTCTGTGGTCACTGGTGATGAGGTGGATTCAGGGTTCTCTGCAGTCACTGGTGATGAGAGGGATTCAGGGTTCTCTGCGGTCACTGGTGATGAGGTGGATTCAGGGTTCTCTGCAGTCACTGGTGATGAGGTGGATTCAGGGTTCTCTGCAGTCACTGGTGATGAGGGTGATTCAGGGTTCTCTGCAGTCACTGGTGATGAGGGGGATTCAGGGTTCTCTGCGGTCACTGGTGATGAGGTGGATTCAGGGTTCTCTGCGGTCACTGGTGATGAGGGGGATTCAGGGTTCTCTGCAGTCACTGGTGATGAGAGGGGATTCAGGGTTCTCTGCGGTCACTGGTGATAAGGGGGATTCAGGGTTCTCTGCAGTCACTGGTGATGAGGGGGATTCAGGGTTCTCTGCAGTCACTGGTGATGAGGTGGATTCAGGGTTCTCTGCAGTCACTGGTGATGAGGGGGATTCAGGGTTCTCTGCAGTCACTGGTGATGAGGTGGATTCAGGGTTCTCTGCAGTCACTGGTGATGAGGGGGATTCAGGGTTCTCTGTGGTCACTGGTGATGAGGTGGATTCAGGGTTCTCTGCAGTCACTGGTGATGAGAGGGATTCAGGGTTCTCTGCAGTCACTGGTGATGAGAGGGATTCAGGGTTCTCTGCAGTCACTGGTGATGAGGGGGATTCAGAATTCTCTGCGGTCACTGGTGATGAGGTGGATTCAGGGTTCTCTGCGGTCACTGGTGATGAGGTGGATTCAGGGTTCTCTGCAGTCACTGGTGATGAGGTGGATTCAGGGTTCTCTGCAGTCACTGGTGATGAGGGTGATTCAGGGTTCTCTGCAGTCACTGGTGATGAGAGGGATTCAGGGTTCTCTGCGGTCACTGGTGATGAGGGTGATTCAGGGTTCTCTGTGGTCACTGGTGATGAGGTGGATTCAGGATTCTCTGCAGTCACTGGTGATGAGAGGGATTCAGGGTTCTCTGCAGTCACTGGTGATGAGAGGGATTCAGGGTTCTCTGCAGTCACTGGTGATGAGGGGGATTCAGGGTTCTCTGCAGTCTCTGGTGATGAGGTGGATTCAGGGTTCTCTGCGGTCACTGGTGATGAGGGGGATTCAGGATTCTCTGCGGTCACTGGTGATGAGGTGGATTCAGGGTTCTCTGCGGTCACTGGTGATGAGGTGGATTCAGGGTTCTCTGCAGTCACTGGTGATGAGGGTGATTCAGGGTTCTCTGCAGTCACTGGTGATGAGAGGGATTCAGGGTTCTCTGCGGTCACTGGTGATGAGGGTGATTCAGGGTTCTCTGCAGTCTCTGGTGATGAGGTGGATTCAGGGTTCTCTGCGGTCACTGGTGATGAGGGGGATTCAGGGTTCTCTGCTGTCACTGGTGATGAGGTGGATTCAGGGTTCTCTGCGGTCACTGGTGATGATGGAGATTCAGGGTTCTCTGCGGTCACTGGTGATGAGGGTGATTCAGGGTTCTCTGCAGTCTCTGGTGATGAGGTGGATTCAGGGTTCTCTGCGGTCACTGGTGATGAGGGGGATTCAGGGTTCTCTGTGGTCACTGGTGATGAGGGGGATTCAGGGTTCTCTGCGGTCACTGGTGATGAGGGGGATTCAGGGTTCTCTGCGGTCACTGGTGATGAGGGGGATTCAGGGTTCTCTGCGGTCACTGGTGATGAGGGGGATTCAGGGTTCTCTGCGGTCACTGGTGATGAGAGGGATTCAGGGTTCTCTGCAGTCACTGGTGATGAGGGGGATTCAGGGTTCTCTGCGGTCACTGGTGATGAGGGGGATTCAGGGTTCTCTGCAGTCACTGGTGATGAGGGGGATTCAGGGTTCTCTGCAGTCACTGGTGATGAGGGGGATTCAGGGTTCTCTGCAGTCACTGGTGATGAGGGGGATTCAGGGTTCTCTGCGGTCACTGGTGATGAGGGGGATTCAGGGTTCTCTGCGGTCACTGGTGATGAGGGGGATTCAGGGTTCTCTGCAGTCACTGGTGATGAGGGGGATTCAGGGTTCTCTGCAGTCACTGGTGATGAGGGGGATTCAGGGTTCTCTGCGGTCACTGGTGAGGGGTCAGTTACCACTATACGGCACAAATAGCCGCTGTCTTCTGTGAGCGGTGGGAGCCGGACCCCAGGGAAAGCCGCTTTCTGTCTCTGATGGCTGCACCTGGGGTAAAATGTGGGTGCTCGGAGGATGATGAAGCTGCGCCCCTGTATATGCAGTGTGAACAGCGGCTGGAGGCAGGAGAGGGGCGACCGCAGCACACTCCACTGATTGCACCATTATCTGTGATCTGATATCTGACATGGAGAGTTCTTGATATCGTGTGATCTACTTTGTGAGACTCGAGACTTGTGAGACGCTTCCATCCACCTCCTTGAGATTCAATGTAACAATCTCCCTCCTCTGAGGATCCAGGGCTGGTGCTGCTGATTGTGGAGGTGGGAGGAGCCTTGGAGGAAGGAGGCGTGGTTTCCACAAGGGGGTGGAGCTATGCAGATTTCCTCTGGTGGTCACTTGGTGGATTCCTGTCTCCTCCTCCTGACTTGATCTCTCCGGGATCATTATATATGGAGGATCTGCTGATTATTATACAGCTGTGATCTGTGATCTGGAGGGATCTTTCTATTCTGTGATGATTTCTCAGATGATGGATCTGTGCGGTGTCGTCTCCATGATATTGATGGTGATGGGGGAGGGGAGGTCGGGGAAACGCTCCATGTGACCCAGGTTTATAGCTCTTTTACTATTTGTTTAACTGCTTTTTGGTAAATGCTGAAAAGCCCAAATGTCTGTGAAGGATAGAAAAGTTCTTCCTGAGGCTGATGATCACCAGTGTGATCCCTGTGATTGCAGCACAACATAAGGATCCATTTGTGAAGCTGAAATGGGGAATTTGCATAGCTCCGCCTCATTATGGGAAAGGGCGAGTGAAGATCCTTTCGAAAGCTTCACAGGTCCTGGAAGAATCAATGGTATCAACTAACAACCGAGTGTGACCCAAGAATGGAGATCACCGGCCGGAGGCAGCAGAGACCGGAGGATTTATTACTGCAGTGAATTATTCCTGGAAGAGATGGAAGCGTCTCACACAACGGGATCTGTAAGGCTAGTTTCACACTTGCGTTCAGCGCATTCCGTCACTATGGAGAATAGCGCAGTCCGTTAACACACTGCGCTATTCTCCATAGACTTGTATTGACGACAAACTGTAACGCAAGTGTCTGCGTTGCATCCGCTGGACGACGCAGCGTCGTTATTTTGACGCTGCGTCGGGCGGATGGAACGCAGCATGTAACGTTTTTCTGCGCTTGGCGGAGTGTCAAAAAAACGCAACCTGCAGGAATCCGTTAGGCGTCCGTTGTTTTTATAATGGACGCCTATGGTGGCGGATTCCGTTAGAATGCGTCATTTGACGGATTCCGTTAACGCAGCTGATTTTACACAACTGCACATGCTCAGATGTGTAAAGTCAAGGAAAAAAAACTATAACGGACTGCGTTATTTTGTACGATCTGTAGCATGCGTTGTGCCACTATATGCAACGCATCCGTTACATGCGTCACACAACGCAATGCTATGGATCCCGTCCAACGCAAGTGTGAAACTAGCCTAAGAAGATCTACTGCCTTCACATTCCTCAAGATCTAAGCCTCTGTTGTTCTGTCCCCACTTAAAGGTGATGGAAGGTGCGTAGTTGTGAGAGGTTGTGAGAATCTTACCTTCGTTTTTCCTATAGGTGGGGCAGACAGGACCAGAGCGCTCCAGAGTGAAACATGCACATGCTGAGATGAAACAATGGTGATTTATTTTCTCCAAAGGTTAAGGACATGAAGGAGTACAGTAATCCAAGTGTGACGACATGGACTCTCATGGGTTAAAGTTTCTTAAAATCCAGCCAGACAGCAGGATAGATTGTCTATAGACGGGGGAGAAGTCCCTCATTGTTTTTACAAGACTCTTGTTGACTCATGTAATTGTGTTGGCCACTGAAAGCCAGACTATTGTTCTTATGTGTGCTAAGTCATGTTTGCTTAGCTATTGTTCTCCAGACATTTCCAGTAACCATTGTATTGTAGTTGTGTATTGATAATGTAATTACCTTAGTAGCCATTGTTGAGTCTGTGACTTGCCAACTCCATGTAGATATACTGAGTCTTTCTATGCACATCATTTAAATGAACATTATCCATGCAGCTTGAAATTCATCCAATGGGAGAAGCAATCTTGTCCAACCAATCGATGAGGACGCAGTGTATCCTAAGGGAAGGTTATTGTTACGGGGGGCTGTCTGATAATAACCTAAAGGAGTATCAGACAGTCAGGGTCCACCGTGCAAAGACTCTGCTGCAGACTATGGCAGAGTGCAATACCTCTGTTAACTCACAGAAGGATATAATAAGTAAGTAAAGCAATTCCTCCCTTACTTGGAGGGTGTGTGGAATGATGTCTGTTAATGATCACAGAGACAAAGGCAATGTGTGCGAAATGGCACCTACCTAGGTCCGCTCTTCTAGTGGTGCAAAAGAGACGAACAGCAGCGTAAGCCGCACAAAGCTCCTACCTGCGTTCGCTCCACTAGTGTGCGAGGACACGAACCACTAGATATGGCACCTGCCTAGGTCCGCTCTTCTAGTGGTGCAAAAGAGACGAACAGCAGCGTAAGCCGCACAAAGCTCCTACCTCTGTTCGCTCCCCTAGTGTGCGAGGATACGAAAAACTGCCAGACCCAGTATAAGGAACGTTACCCTAGCGGCAACGTCCACCTACGATTCGAACCACAAGGCCCAGCCAGACCATGTGCCTCAGGCACCTGCCTATGTCCGCTCCCCTAAGAGGTAAGGATACGGACAGCAGCCGAAGCTGTAAGGTATAACAACGCTACCCTGCCGGTAGCGCTCACCTAGCATAGACAGAGGAATGCCTAGAGGAACGCGCACAGAGCGTCTACTCTTATGCATGAACCAAGAGGACTGAGCGCCATGCGGCGTGTGTCAGGGTCTTATATAGACTCTGTGCCTCATCCAAGATGGAGGACACTAGAGCCAATCCGCTGCCAGAACGACAGGAGTGACATCATGCTGGCCTATCACCGAGCAAGGCATCACAAGCACATGACCAGCGACCAATCGGCATAGAAGGTGTCAGAGACATGTGACCTCGTGTCAGCGATGATGTCACCCGCACATGTGCAATGGCTCCAAGATAGGACTTAGTCTCCGGCGCTCGCACATGTGCAGTAGCAAGAAATCTGGACTTAGTCTCCAGCGCTCGCACATGTGCAGTAGGAAGAAATCTGGACTTAGTCTCTAGCGCTCGCACATGTGCAGTAGGAAGAAATCTGGACTTAGTCTCCAGCGCTCGCACATGTGCAGTAGCAAGAAATCTGGACTTAGTCTCCAGTGCTCGCAGCAACCGTAACAGTTATGGCTATAAAAGGGACTTCTTTAAGCCACCAGGGTTGATGAAGGTTGATGGATGCTGATAGATCCAGTCTAAGCTCTCAGGAGCTGACTAGAGGATCAGGATATCTTATGGCTTCAATCTAGGGACTCCGGTTCCGGTTGGAGACCATATCCACAGCCTATGCATTTCAACTCCGGCTGCCAGGATTGTAACATCATATCAGGACTACCTAAGGAGGACACTCAGGTCACCTGGCTACAGACTTTACAGACCTCACACAGCTTCCTAAATCTGGCGCTATTCCTTTCTCGGTGGGTGCCCGCCGAAAGCGGGGTGCTGCTGGATTGGCGTAAGCGGCCCTGGAAACTCTGAGGCATGGACATTCTAAATCCCTGGTGAGCCAGCGGAAGGGTGAGACTCTGTTGCCTGTTACATTTGTGTGTTTTGCTGGTTATGTGTTATGTGCCGTTAATTGTTTGGGGATCCAATAAAGTCTAATTATTGTGGTTCCCTCACCCTGTGTTGTCTGAGTAGTGTTACGCCCATGGTTAAGGAGGCCGGCGTTCAGTTGGGATGAGCCCTGAGCCACGCTGTCTTTCTAAAGGCGGCGGGTTTTAGTGGACGAGAGCACCCACTGAGCCCCGTGTCTCCACACCAAGTACCTGGCATTGTGGTTCTCTTGTGATGCTTGTTTCTGGAGCCACTAAGGTCAGAAGACTTTGCTTCCAGAAGCTCTAATAAGGGGTGTTATTCTCACAATCTCTGGCTGAACTGAATATGCCAGGAAGTGATGTAAGAGGAGCAGCAGACACTCACATGGGCTGGACAAAAAGAAACAGAGGAGCCAAAAGGTCTGACCAGTAGATGACAGCAGAGACAAGCATGAAAAACATTAAATAACAGTTTTAACTAAAACAAATAGGAACAGCACATCTGTAACCAGGGTCTTCTCAAACAGGAGATCCCAGAGGTCACCTACTTCCTCCAAGGCTCCTTATCCACAAGCCCCGGAGCCTCAGGGGAGGGAAATTGTCTCCTTTATTCTCAAGGAGGTGGATGGAAGCATCTCACGATGAAGAGGATCCTCCTGCACCAAGGATCCATCTCGGCCTCCATAACTAGGTGTGAGAAGATCCCGGTCACAGAGGCTCAGATACTGAGGAGATCTGGAGACGTCTCGGTGCAGTCGGATCTTCTTACAGAACCTGTTGTGTGACTCGTGAGATGTCTCCAGCCATTACCATAAGACCCCAGCGATGATGATGAGAAGACCCCGGGATGAAGCGTTACTCGCCATTCTTCTCTTATGTAGAGTTCAGCAAATCTCTGGCTCCAGGAAAATGTGTAACTATAAAAGCTCCTCACGAGATTGTTCTTCTCATCACAGTTATTGTATAACGATAGATCACAGATGGTTCTGTGACGCCCCTGGACTATCAGGTGGTCACAGGGTACTGCACGCTCTTTCCCTTTAGTGCAGTATTCCGCCTCCCTCTTGGTTCTGGGTCCCCATCTTGCGGTGCTGCCCCCAACAGCAAATCAAATCCTAGGAACACCCTGCACCACACCCACCAGTGGGCGGCTTGAGTGGAATAGAGTCGCCCACCTAGGGGTCAGTAAGGGGAGGTGAGGAGTGAAGAGTAGCGTGCTGGAGTAGCGAAATGGAGGAGGCTGGCAGTTGTAGCTCCCCAGAGTAGCAGACGGTGGTGTGGACCTAGAGGAGTCGGTCCCCCGGTCGCAGGGGATTGAGGCTAGGTGCCTGGACCTGTGAAAGAGAACAGTCAGCAGCCTGGTCCTATCACTGGTCCGGGACCGAAGGCACGGCGGGGTACACGGACCCTAGGTATGAGAGCAGCTTGAGGCAACCCGGCAATTAACCTGCGGAGAACGGAGCCTTCATGGACTGTTCCCACTAGCTCCAGAATCGGGGCACTAGCGCAACGAGGAGGATAGGACTTTCCATACAAGCAGCCCAAGAAAATCCCAAGCGTGAGCTCCTGAGAGCAAACTCCTTTACTTAGCCACAGTGGGGAGCGGGGCCCGGAAGTTCCAGACTACCAGGCCACTACGGTGAATTTTAATGTTGTGCCAGGAGGCAGGTCACAGATCACCAGGCAGCCCTGCAGGGGACGGGGCCCGGACGAGCTCCCCGAGAGAGGCAGCGTCACCAGAGACTTGGTTTACCCTGCTGTCAGCGTCTGCTTCATTGCTGAGTGCCTGAGTGATCTCCCCGTCACAGCACCCAGTATCATCATCCAGAGTCCCCGGGCCTACCCCTACCCGTGGAGGGCAACGTCATCTAGCTGCCGCACTCCATCACCCCGGGTACTCCCAACAGCAGCAGCGGTGGTACTCCCAATTACCGCACACCACGGGGGGCGTCACAAACTATAACTCCCCTGTAAATACTCCCTTTTACTTTACAGTGTGGCCCCTAAGGCCCTGGGTCCGGAGACCTTGAAGCAACAAACGGACACTTCCCCCGAATCTGAGCGGTTCAATCCACTGCTGGAGCGGCACAGATCCACTATGAGATCTGTGATCAATGATATGAACCTAAGGAAGAACTTTTCTATTCTTCACAAATATTTGAGCTTTTCAGCATTTACCAAAAAGCAGTTAAACAACTAGTAAAAGAGCTATAAACCTGGGTCACATGGAGCGTTTCCCCGACCTCCCCTCCCCCATCACCATCAATATCATGGAGACGACACCGCACAGATCCATCATCTGAGAAATCATCACAGAATAGAAAGATCCCTCCAGATCACAGATCACAGCTGTATAATAATCAGCAGATCCTAATAATGATAATGATATAATGATCCCGGAGAGATCAAGTCAGGAGGAGACGACAGGAATCCACCAAGAGACCACCAGAGGGGAATCTGCATAGCTCCACCCCTTCTGGAAACCACACCTCCTTCCTCCAAGGCTCCTCCCACCTCCACAATCAGAAGCACAAGCCCTGGAGCCTCAGGGGAGGGAGATTGTTACATTGAATCTCAGGGAGGTGGATGGAAGCGTCTCACAATGAAGATCCTCCTGCACCAAGGATCCTCCATGGTGAAATTTCCCAGCAATTAACCCTTAATCTTCTCAGTGATGACTCGTCTGATCCTGCAGGAGATCACAGATTAATGGTGACATCAATGGCGTCTGATGCGGTCGCCCCTCTCTGTCTACAGCCGCTATTCACGCTTTCCCCAATCTCTCTGCTGTGTCCCAGACCCGCACAGACTCACAAGACTGATAATAGGAAAATATAATAAATGTATTCTCTAACAAGACTGCGTGTTAGGTTACTTTCACACATCCGTTTTTTGCTCTGCGGCACAATACGGCGCTCTGCAGAAAAACCGCAACCGTTTTTTTTGCCGCCGGTTGCGGGTTTTTTTGCATTGACTTACATTAGTGCCATATTGTGCCGCATGGGCTTGCGTTCGTTTTTTGCCGCATGCGGTAGATTTAGCCGATGCCGCGGCCGGATGGAACGTTGCCTGCAACGTTTTTTGCTCCGGCAAAAAAAAACGCATCGCGCCGCATCCGACTGCTGTGGTGCATTTTTCAATGCATGCCTATGGACGCCGGATGCAGCGCGATGCAAAAAAAACCGCATCCGGCCGCCGCATGCGGTTTACTCCACTGCGCATGCTCAGTAGCGTGCCGCAACCGGAAAAAAACGGACGGGCCGCATGTAAAAACTTATGCAAAGGATGCGGTGTTTTTGCCGCATCCGTTGCATAGGTTTCACAGCTGAATTGAGCCGCAGAGCTCAAACCGGATGTGTGAAAGTAGCCTTACTGCCTGCACCCGGAACGTTCCAAAGACTGCGTGTAACTCAGCATAATCCCAGCACATGTAACTACTCACACAATCAATGTGATGCGGATACTAAATTATACACAACAAAGGCCTCCAAGAGCAGAGCGGGAAATTTGCATAGCTCCGCCTCCTTATGGGAAAACGGTGAAGACCCTGTACAAAAGCTTCAGCGGAGAAGCAGCAGCATCGGCTGCTTTCACACATCACTTTTTGCCATCATACGGAATCCGGCGTGTTTTAAAAAAAAAAACCAAACATAACCGACGCCGCATTCGTTTTTCCCGCATAGAGTTGTTTTTGAGCCGGATTGTGCCGCATGGCCTTGCATTTTGATTCGGCGACATGTGTCTGTGCAGCCGTCGGAAGCAACGCAGCATGCAACATTTTTTGTGTGTGGCAAAAAATATGGATTGCGATGGGTCCGGCGCTGTCCGTTTTTTTTTTTTACAATAGTAGCCTATGGGTGCTGCAGCCTTCCCTATCCGTAAAAAAACCAGAATCAGGCGACACATTCATTCTCTGTTTCTGGGCATGCCCGGAACATGTGAAAATTCACTTCTGGAAAGAAAAAAAAAATAAACTCTCGCTGGAAGGGGAAAATGAGACTGATCCGGGGTTTTTGCCTGATCCGTCACATCAGTTTTGTCACAATCTGCGACGGATCCATCACATCAGGCATAATCCGGTTTGTGCCTGAAGAAAAAAAAATGGGAAAAAGTAAAGTTTTTTGGTGAAAAAACAAACCGGGCGCCATCCGGCGTGTTGTATGATGGTAGCTTTTGGGCCCCGGATCCGTCGTAATACGGCAAAAAACGCAATACAGCGACAGATTGTGTTTTTTAAACTGAGCATGCTCAGTATCACAATGGATCCGTCGAAAAACGGATGGGAAAAAACTGATGAGACAGGTCCGTCACTCCAGTTCTTTCTCCAGATTGTGCCTGATGCAAAAAAACTGATGTGTGAAAGCAGCCGAAGAAAGCCCCAGACAGACAGGAGGAGCCAGCGGGATCTGCCTCTTCCTCCGAGGATCCTTCTACCCCAACAACCAAGGACAAAACTGGAGCCTCCGGGAGGGGAATCGTCTCTGTGTATCTCCAGCAGGAGGATGAAGATTCTCACACGTCTCCTCGCAGATCCTGTAACACACAACTGCTCCAAGGAGTCTCCAGTCACAGTGTAGCGCCCCTGAATACATCAGGGTGCTACAGGCAACTGCATCCTGTCCCCCAGGGTGCAGGGCCTACCCCCCGTGGCTCCAGGTTCCCATCAACAGTGTCACTGACATCCGCACTACAAATCCCAACCACACCTCACACCAGGGCTGGACAGACACACCAGTGGGTTGGTCAAGTTGGAGCACGGCCGCCCACCTAGGGGTCAGGCAGACAGGTGGGAGGGAGGAAGTCAGTTCAGGAGTAGCCCTCAGAGAGTGAGGAGCAGGGGAGTTGGAGCTCCCGGGGAGGCGACAGGTTGGGTCGCAGATGGTGGTCCGTGACCACAGGAGTCAGGGATCAGTAGCAGGAACACTGGACAGGAGTGTAACAGACGGAGTCTAGGAGGACTGTTGGCACCAGAAAGCCCAGCCACCTTACCGGTATCGAGCACGGCGGGGTACAGGACCCTAGATCAGGGAAGAGCTTCAAGCGCCTTGGTAATTAACCTGTGGAGGATAATCTCTTTATGAACTTTCCCCAAGAGCTCAGAGAATGGAGGCGACAGCACAACGCGGGGGATAGGGGGTCTCCAAAACACACAACCCACTGAAATCCCAAGTGCCAGCCACCAAGAGCACAGCTGCCATACACATGTACCACCCCGCTCTCAGCAGCCGAGCTGCTCGGATCCGGTTCTTCTGTGGGTGGCTCGAGGGTCTCCGGACCCGGGGGCCTCACAGTCACTTCAAATGAAAAGGGGTAATGATGGGATGGTGGATTTAGGACATATATGTATGGGCTGAGCCGTACGGAGTTCGTGACGCCACCCACGGTGTGTGGTGATATTGGACACCACCGCCGCTGCAGTTATGGGGCACCCGGGGGAGATGTTGTGCAACAAGTTGTTAACCCCTCTGTGGGCAGGGATGGTTGCCCTGGGACCCGTTGGGGAGGCTGGCAAAAGTGCAGATCTAATTACCAGTTCAGAGAGCCACACATGAGGGCCAGGTACCACCGCACTCGACGCGCGTTTCGCAAGCAATGCTTTTTTCAGGAACCTGGCACTTTGCCACCTATGTTGTTGTATTTATAACTTGCTGCTATTTTTTGACACACTTGTGTCTGTTACTTTTATCTACTTATAACTATTTATCTATGGCTTGATATGGTGGTGCTTATTAGCATAGTTTGATAATAATTTATTCACTTGATTATATATATTCATATCTGTTTTTATTCTTCTGATATACGTTGCAGCATATGTTTCTGTGCCATACGGTTGAGCTCGCCAGGTGCCGCTCTCGTCTTTTCCTTGTGCTTGTTGTAGCTTTACATTTGGTCTTGCGCCTTTTTATCTTTTTTGAATAAATTGGTTTTTAGATGGCGATTGGCATAGGCTGTCATTTCTCTTTGGTGTTTATTGAATCTTTCTTGCTGCCATTATGTCTGGGTTGTGATATAGCTGATGAGGATGTGACTATGGTGACACCTGAGAACAGGATTCTCCGTGTCCCTGGGATGCAAACCCTGGACGCGTGAATGGAGCCACGTCAGTGATAACTGATCTTCCCCCGGTGATGACACCACAGGTGGCTGCAGATCTCTACACACGTCCCTGGTGACCTGAGGGATCAGAGCTTTGTACTCTGCGGTGTGAACGCGGCGCCCTCTGGTTACAGCTCTCACCGTGTGCCGCGGCTCTCTGCGCCACTGAGCCCACATATGGGGCTGCACAGGTGACCACAACCGGCTCCGGGGGGAGGACGGGAACTCGATGGGGTCCAGGTTATCCGCTCCCGTCCTCGCAGGATTTCTATAAGGCCGAGAAATTTTCATCTCTAACTACAATCAGTTTTGTCGGAAAGAAAAAAAATTGGTTCATTTAGTGTCAAAAACAGAATCAAAGAAATGATCATGACGAAACCAGAAGATACAAAGTGCGCGGGAAGCTGCGGTGAGTGCGAGCCACGTCCGAGTGCGAGCCACCTCTGAGTGTGATCCGCGCCCAAGTGCGATCCGTGTCCGAATTTGATCGTGGTCAAGTGCGAGTTGCGTCTGAGTCCAAGTCGCGTCCGATCCGTGTCCGAGCACGATCACGTCCGAATGCGATCACGTCCAAGTGCGTGCCGCATCCCGTCTGAGTGCGATGTGTCTGCGTGTGATCACGTCCGAGTGCGACCGCGTCTGAGTGTGAGCCACGTTCGAGTGTGAGCCACTTCAAAGTGCGATCATGTCCATGTGCGACCACGTCTGAGTGTGGGCCTCATCTTAGTGTGATCTATGTCTGAGTACAATCTCGTCCAAGTGCGATCTATGTCTGAGTGCGACCACATCCGAGTGCGATCCATGTCCGAGTGCGTACCGCATCCAAGTGTGAGCCGAGTCTGAGTGCGAGCGGCGTCGGAGTGAAATCCATGTCCGAGTGCATGCCGCGTATGAGTGCGAGCCATGTCCGAGTGCGACTGCGTCTGAGTGTGGGCCGCATTCGTGTGCGATCTCGTCCGAGTGCGATCTGTGTCTGAGTGCGACCGCGTGAGAGTGCGGTCTGAGTGCGAGGGAAGCTGCTGTGAGTGTGACTGCATCTGAGTGCAAGCCACATCTGAGTGTGAGCCATGTCCGAGTGCGATTCTGCATCCGAGTGCGGTCCAATTGTGAGGGAAGCTGCAGTGAGTGCGAGCTGCATCCGAGTGCGATCTGTGTCCGAGTGCGGTCCGAGTTCTAGGGAAGCTGCAGTGAGTGCGAGCTGCATCCGAGTGCAACCGCATCCGAGTGCAACCGCATCCGAGTGCGAGCCCCTTCCGGCTCATTACCAGTGTCCGCAGTGGTGTTAATGGGATTCAGTGCAGCTGTAGTTACTATCATTGTTATTAGACCTTATTTTACTATTGTTATAGATTTTCAGCTGATTGTTTGTATTGTGTCTGTTATTGCCACAGTGTGAATGTGCGCCTACACATTGCACTGACACCAACAGGAGGCCGCCACGTTTCTTCGTATTCGCCATATTTTCAGCTCTAGTTTATTCATGATTATTATTTTACATATTGTTTATACTTTAATATATTTTCAGCTCAGGTTCATCATCATCATCATCATCATCCTTCTTCTTCCTCTTCTTCTTCTTCTTCTTCTTATTATTATCATTTTATATTTTCAGTTTAGGTTTATTGATTATTATTCTTTTTATTTATTGATTACTTGACTATAATTATCTAGTTGAGGTTTATTCATTATTATTTTATACTTGTTTTACTATTATAAAGTTTTGTTTAGCTTTGATACTGTTGTTATTATAAATATTCTTATTCTCCTATTACATATATTTAGTTGAGGTTTATTCTTTATTATTGTTTCTATATTTTTTATTCTATATTTGTAGTTCCGTTTTTCCCCCGATTATTTTCTATTATTATGTATTTTCCCTTTGTATTTCTTCTGGGATTCGTCAGTTGTTGTTGTTGTTGTTGGTGATTTCCTGACCTTTATCGGCAGAGTCTTCTCTTCCAGGGTCGTATCTCACTTCTGCTCGGTTCCTCGTGTACCTGGGTCACTCTCTTTCCAGCTGGGTGAGTAGAAGTTCAGATTTTTTATTGTCAGTGCGGGATTTTCCAGCTTCGTTGACTCCTTTCCTTCTGCATCGTATGGATTTGATTTATTGGTTAAATCCTTCTCATATTTAAAGCTTTGTGGGTGAGAGATCCATGTGTATTGTATTCTGCAGCTCTGTAACCAGTGCAATGACTGGCACAGGGGGAGGCATGGGTGTAGCTGCTGGAGAGGAATATGATCCTGGCAGCCGCACTCAGGTCTGGTTGGAGGGGGAGAGTTTAGTAAGAGGGAGAGCGATCAGAGGAGGGTTGCAGAAGTCCAGGTGAGAATGAGTCAGTGACAGTGAGATATTTGGAAGTTTGAAAGGTGAGAAAAGGTCACATGTTATCATGTGGCCCTAACTTCTAATATATGGCCCCCTCACACTCAGACATATAGGTCACATATACATGCGCTGAGTTCAGACCATGAGCGCGATCGACAATATTGAGGTGACTCAGTGCTTGTTCCCCGGCTATAGACCAGGCTATCCCCATATAGTATGATGTTCTCAGCAGCTCATCTGCAGTCTGCAGCGGGCGATGTGCTGCTGAGGACATAACAAACAAATCATCTCATGAATGAGCAGCATTTTCCTCGTTTGTTGGGAAATTGCCTGTCATGCGGTGTTCAGGTCCAGACTCATTAGGTGTCATGGCGGCATCAGACTCTTTACACTGCAGAGCCTGACAGGCAACCTGATGTCTGCTGTTTGTTCAGCCAGAGCCGGCCATCGGCTGTTTCATGTGCTCTGTTCCTCAGTCCTGCAGGAGTTTATTCCGGCTGACCTGGGGACGCTGCAGGAGATCAGGTTGCTAATTACCAATCACAGCCGTCTCCTCCCTATATAAAATTCTGGACCTTGCTACACAGCGCCAATTATAGCTTCAGCCTAGCTCCAGCGACTACTGTCTTTGTGGTGATCCAGGTCTTGGTGACCTCTCATTTGCTATTTTGAGTTGTGTGGAAGTTCCCCTGTTGTGCGTTTACTTCCTTCCCTTTTCTTTGTTCCCCTGCACACATACTGTCTCTCCTTCGTGTTTGAGTGCAGTGCGCACAAGTTTTTGTTCTCCCTTGTCCATGTTGTTTTTGAGGGGTTTTGTTACTGTATTTGTGGCGCCCCAGGATCTGGTCGCCACAACAGTGTTGCCCCCTCAAAAGGGTTAATACTGAGCTTGGAGGTAATTGGGGAAATCATTGGCCAGTAAGTACCAACATTCAACGCAGTTTCTCCCTTGGGCCAGCAGAGGGAGCTCTGAACCTGGAGTTCCAGGGAGCATTCCTCAAGCCTGACCTGAGGGAGGAGTTAGTGTTCAGTCTGTTAGGGAAGTTTGGAGAGTGAAGACGCAGAGTAGTGCTGTCCTGTGGACTGGAGCCTGGAGCTGGAATAGCTTGGCCCAGTGAAGCAGGATTGGCAGAGAGGCACAGAAGAGACTTAGACATCGGAGTCTGTGGTTGCCAGGGTGTAAAACCCTTCCCTGGTAGCCGAATCCGGAGGGCAGGAGAGCTGCAAGCCCCCTGGCCCAGAAGCAATCTGAAGGTACAACTGCATCCCAAGGGCCCGGTGTGGACTCCAGCAGAGAAGCACCAGAGAGGGCCTGCGCAGCCCACCACACAGGAAGAGGGACGTACCACCGGTCCCAGCAGCAAGAGGGCCTGTGTTAACTCAGAGTGCAGGGTCCTATGAAAGCAAAGAAAGAACAGGGAGTAGGCCTCATACTCATCTGGCCAAAAAGAGCACCCCAGTTACTTCCAGGCCGGCCGGAGCCCTCAACCACCTGTAACGGTCTCCCAGGACTAACCATTTATCCAGTAAAAGAGGAGAAGGTAAAGAGACTGTTGTTTGTGTCCGGTCCATTCACCGCCCTGTCGGCCCTGCACTACACCGCAACTACATCGACACTTACAAGCACCAACTGTCGCCCCGGGGTCCAGCTCCACCTCTGGGGAGCAGTACCACCATTGCTGCCGTTCCATCACCCCGGAGGCCCCATACAGTAGCGGCGGCTTAATAGCCGCAAACCACAGGTGGCATCACGAATATAAACTTTAATCACCCCCAACACTGAAGCCATATTAATTGACTCCCGCCAGGGTCACGGATTCGGGCCCCGCCACCACTGACTACCCCCGGACTAGTCCGGCCCGGCACCGGGTGTCCCATAGCCCTGGGGTGGGCGAGTCATATTTCTGGTCTGCCCCGAGGGTGAGGGAAAGGGGGAGTAAGATCAGGGCTCGGACAGGAGTCAGGGTCCCACTGGGGGCTTAGACCTCGCTACCATCAAGCCAACCTCTGAGATAAGGGACAGCTCAGGGATCTCTAGTCTGAGGGCCAGTCTAGGAGCCCCTGTACAGTCATTTCATACTTCGTGACATTATAATCGGCCCAACCTATTACACCCATGAACTCTGTCACCTGCCTAGCTAAACAAATGCAGACATTAACCCTCCAGGTAGTGGAGCTGAGGGGGCGGTTCAGCTGCAAGGTCAATCTCCCTCTATGGTGCAGACAGGATTGATGGCCAGTGCTCCAGAGCCCAAACTGCCTCTTTCAGAGCGGTTTGATGGGGATCGCAGTCGGTTTGTCTCCTTCCGGGAGACCTGTAAGTGGCACTTCTGACTGCATTATTTCACTTCTGGGAATGAGGCCACGCGGGTTGGAATCGTAAATTTCCTGCTAAGCGGTGATCCACAGTCATGGACTTTTTCATTGCCTCCCGATTCCCTTGGATTCGCGTCTGTGGATGTTTTTTTCTGCTCTCGTCCTCATCAATGACAACCTCAATAAGGTGTCATTAGCTGAGTCCAAGATCCGTTCACTATAATAGGGGAAATCGACCGGTGGAAGACATCAGTGGATATCCAGTGAAACAACCCTGCGCTCAAGAAACAGTTATTCGTGGCATTTTAGAGAAGGTGAAGGAGACCTTGGTAATATATGAGACCCCTCCTTCTCTGAGAACTTGGTCATGTATGAGACGTCTCCTTCTCTGAGACCTTGGTGATGTATGAGACCACTCCTTCTCTGACGCCTTGGTCATGTATGAGACCTCTCCTTCTCTGACGCCTTGGTCATGTATGAGACCCCTCCTTCTCTGAGACCTTGGTGATGTATGAGACCCCTCTTTCTCTGAGACCGTGGTCATATATGAGACTCCTCCTTCTCTGATGCCTTGGTCGTGTATGAGACCCCTCCTTCTCTGAGGCCTTGGTCATATATGAGACCCCTCCTTCTCTGAAGCCTTGGTCATGTATGAGACCCCTCCTTCTCTGACGCCTTGGTCACGTATGAGACCAGTTTTTCTCTGACGCCTTGGTCATGTATGAGACCCCTCCTTCTCTGATGCCTTGGTCATGTATGAGACCCCTCCTTCTCTGAGGCCTTGGTCATGTATGAAACCCCTCCTTCTCTGAGGCCTTGGTCGTGTATGAAACCCCTCCTTCTCTGAGGCCTTGGTCATGTATGAGACCCCTCCTTCTCTGATGCCTTGGTTATGTATGAGACCCATCCTCTGACACCTTGGTCGTGTATGAAACCCCTCCTTCTCTGAGGCCTTGGTCATGTATGAGACCCCTCCTTCTCTAAGGCCTTGGTCATGTATGAGACCCCTCCTCTGAGGCCTTGGTCATATATAAGACCCCTCCTTCTCTGAGGCCTTGGTCATAAATGAGACCCCACCTTCTCTGAGGCCTTGGTCGTGTATGAGACCCCTCCTTCTCTGAGGCCTTGGTCATGTATGAGACCCCTCCTTCTCTGCAGTCTGCGATGGCGTTAGTTATCTGTACAAATTGCTGGTTCCGCCAGAGGTGTTGTGGCGTCCCTGAGGCTTCAGTCGCCACAGGGTGCTGTAGCTCATTTAAGCTGCAGTATTCATCTCAGGCTAGGGGGGTTAATCACCGGTGTTTCCACATTTACACTTTACATACAGTTAGGTGCTTTCCCACTGGGGACTGGACTAGGGTAGACAGGGGGTGGCCATCATGAAGCATGGGACTTTCCCGGTCACTAGTACAACCACTTGGGGGGCAGGCACCACTTGGGGTAGAAGTAGGCGCAACCTTTACACAATAGCTAGTCAAGCCGGCACTTCAGTTCTGGCGACACCAGTCTCCTCTTCTTTCTTCTTTCACAGGGCCTGAGGCTTGAAGCGGGACGCTCAGCCCGGGTTCCTCACTACTGGAGGGACAACTCTTAAGGCCCCGTTACACACAACAACGTATCTAACGATATATCGCCGGGGTCACGGATTCCGTGACGCACATCCGGCATTGTTAGCGACGTCGTTGCGTGTGACACCAACGAATGGCCGTTAACGATAAAAAATACACACCTTATCGTTGATTGTTGACACGTCGTTCATTTTCTAAAAATCGTTGATTGTGGAGGACGCAGGTTGTTCGTCGTTCCTGAGGCAGCACACATCGCTACATCTGACATCTCGGGAACAAGGAACAACACCGTCCCTGCGGCCGCCGGCAATGAGGAAGGAAGGAGGTGGGTGGGATGTTACGTCCCGCTCATCTCCGCTTCTATTGGACGGCCGCTTTGTGACGCCGCACAAACCGCCCCCTTGGAAAGGAAGCGGTTCGCCAGCAACAGCGACGTCGCTAGGGAGGTATGTGTGACGGCTCCTAACGATTTTGTGCGCCACGGGCAGCGATTTGCCCGTGACGCACAAACGATGGGGGCGGGTACGCTCGCTAGCGATATCGCTGTGTACAGCCCCCTTTAGAAAGAAAACTTTCAAAATACCGGTGGCTACCTCTGACTTAACCGGGATTAACTGGAGCCCATGTCGCGGGCGGAGGGGACGCGCTCGCCACGCTCGGGTCCGGGGCTTCTGCTGTTGCTGCTTGGTGGCTCGAGCGGTGGGCCGGACCCGAGGACTCGAGCAGCGCTCCTCACCCGTGAGTGAAAAGGGGATGGTTAGTTTGGGGAGATTGTTCGTGACGCCACCCACGGGACGTGGTGATGATGGCACCACCGCTGCTGGTAACGGGGATCCCGGGAGAGAGGGTAGGGAGCAGCCAGGATGTTGTCCCTCCTTGGGTAGAGGGGTTGGTGATCCCGGGGCCCAGTAGTGTAACGGGGAGGCTGGATGGCTGGGGTGCAGGGACTGCGCGGCGCGGTGCCGGACGGCACTGGTGTACTCACTCAGACAATCACTGACAGAGTCTCTGGTAAACCAAAACGTCCGGATGGACGGGTCCCGCAGCCGGCTGCAGTGTTGTTGTTGTGCTCTGCCCGGACGGCTGATGGTGGCTGTCTTTCCCTGCACCTTTTAGAAATGTTCTGACTCCTGTGGTTGCCCACCGGTAGTCCGCTCCCCGGCGTATAGGTGCCGTAGGAGCCCGTTTTGCCTGCAGGCACTGGCCCTTGGATCTCTAGCCTGTGGCGGTGGCTGAATATCCTCACGGTGTGAGCGGTTGCCTTCTGTCGGGACTTGGTTGTTGAGAAACCCCTGGGGTTCCTGTCACACTCGGATTTGACTATTGACGGCGGCTCCAAGCCTTGTCGGGGTCCGATGGCCCTGCCTGTGTGTGCGTAGCTTCACTCCGCTCCCCGGTCCTTACGGCTTTGCAGAGTTCCACCAACTCCTGCAGACGGCCACCACCGTCTGCCAACCTTGCTGTCAGTGCCTGGGCTCCTACCCAGGCACACGCAGACGTTTTACTCCTCTCACTTTCACCTCCTGAACTGATCTGACTGTTTTTCCCGCCTCCAGGCCTGTGAACTCCTCAGTGGGTGGGGCCAACTGCCTGGCTCCGCCCCACCTGGTGTGGACATCAGACCCTGGAGGGAGGCAACAAGGGTTTTTGTCTGACTGCTGTAACTGTCTAGGGTGGGGGGTGTGTATGTTGGTATGTATGTGACTACCTGGCTAGTCCAGGGCGTTACACCCAACATGGCGGTGACCGTAACTTCACTTCGCTGCCGCCCTGCGCTTCGGAGCTGACGGCCATTCCTCCCTCTCATCATCTTTCCCGGGGCCCGCTCCATCTGTGGGGAGCAGAAACCATCTTGGCTGCTATTACCATCTGCCCCGGAGGACAGCGACAGCAGCGGCGGCTAATCCCTGGCCGCGTACCACAGGTGGCGTCACAAAATCATCCAATCCATCTACATCTCCCCTCTCCGTGGACAGCTCGTGGTCACGAAACCAGGCAGGCCACCCGTGAAATCCCCCTGACCCTTCATCGGCCCGGCAACGAGTAACCCCTCAGGCCCCGTGGGGTGCTCCACTGTCAGGAGACTATGTCCATTTGGGAGGGGACAGCATCTCCCGTAACACCTCCGGAGACCCGGACGAGTCCATGCAGCTCGGGGGGGACGGCTCAGGTGAAGGGGGAGTCTCTTGCTCGTAAATCTAGTGGGACATGTTTTTTCTGTGGTAAAAGGGGCACTTTATTAATGACTGACCCCAGGTATCTAAGAAGGACCGGCTGTCAGACAACTGCTAGGCTCAGGCGGATTGGGGGACTCCTGCGTGGGCCTGCGCATCGCCTCCATGATGGCTACCCAGTGCTTGTTACCTGTCAGTTGAAAGATTGGAGGCCAGGAAATCCTCATCAAGGTACAGTGACTCGCCCACCCCAGGGCCTTAGGTGACTCGGTGTCGGGCCGGACTAGTCCGGGGTAGTCAGTGGTGGCGGGGCCCGATTCCGTGTCCCTGGTGGAGTCAGTTAAATGTGGCGATATTGGGGGAAATGATTATAATAAAGTTTATGAAAGATTTGTGACGCCACCTGTGGTAATTTGCAGCTATGGAGCCGCAGCTGCTGGAAGGGACCTCCGGGGTTGATGTTATAGCAGCTGACGTGTTTCTTGCTCTCCACAGGTAGAGCGGGTACCCCGGGGCAACCTTTGGTGCTTGGTAAAGTCTATGGTGTTTGTGGACGCAGTGCAGGATAAAGCAGACGACACGGGGCTTGCAGTTTAGGTCTTTTACTCACTGTTTCCGAGTCCAGGTGCCAGTAAATCGTTTGCCCACAGTATGCTGGGATCCACTGTCCAGTGCCTCCGCTGATCCCGGGTAGTTCAGAGGTCAATACCGGTGCACCCCTCCTGTGTCTCTTTCCTGACTGACTTCTTAGCCTTGACCGTTGTAGTTGTGCTGGTCTTGGCCTCCACCACAGGCCTGTACAAAGGGGGCTAACCGCAGCTGTATCCTGCCCCCTTCACAGGGGATCTGTGGCGGGTTGTAACTTGCCCTCTTCACAGGGGATCTGTGGTGGGTTGTAACTTGCCCTCTTCACAGGGGATCTGTGGTGGGTTGTAACTTGCCCTCTTCACCGGGGATCTGTGGTGGGTTGTAACTTGCCCTCTTCACAGGGGATCTGTGGTGGGTTGTAACTTGCCCTCTTCACCGGGGATCTGTGGTGGGTTGTAACTTTCCCTCTTCACAGGGGATCTGTGGTGGGTTGTAACTTGCCCTCTTCACAGGGGATCTGTGGTGGGTTGTAACTTGCCCTCTTCACAGGGGATCTGTGGTGGGTTGTAACTTGCCCTCTTCACAGGGGATCTGTGGTGGGTTGTAACTTGCCCTCTTCACAGGGGATCTGTGGTGGGTTGTAACTTGCCCTCTTCACAGGGGATCTGTGGTGGGTTGTAACTTGCCCTCTTCACCGGGGATCTGTGGTGGGTTGTAACTTGCCCTCTTCACAGGGGATCTGTGGTGGGTTGTAACTTGCCCTCTTCACAGGGGATCTGTGGTGGGTTGTAACTTGCCCTCTTCACAGGGGATCTGTGGTGGGTTGTAACTTGCCCTCTTCACAGGGGATCTGTGGTGGGTTGTAACTTGCCCTCTTCACAGGGGATCTGTGGTGGGTTGTAACTTGCCCTCTTCACAGGGGATCTGTGGTGGGTTGTAACTTGCCCTCTTCACAGGGGATCTGTGGTGGGTTGTAACTTGCCCTCTTCACAGGGGATCTGTGGTGGGTTGTAACTTGCCCTCTTCACAGGGGATCTGTGGCAGGTTGTGGCCCGGGCGCTTGCAACCACCCTCGGCCTTCGGTGTTACTTTATGAGGAATTGTCTTTCTTCCCTCTGTCTGGGGACCGTCCCCGAATGCAGCCGGATACCTCCACTTGATCTTCCTGTGGAACAGGCCACGAGCCAATGTGCCCTTCTGTGGCCCTGGGATCCTTTCTTTAGGTGTCACCTGGACCTAACTAGACCCCAGGATCTCCACCAGGAACTTCCTTCTGTCACTTTCTCCTGAGGTAACGACCTCCTCACTCCTCCCTCACTGCCTGACAGACTGACTGACTTCCTGGTTGCCTTGCCTACTCACACTTTCTGACTCCTCCCACACACACCCACTGACTAGGCCCCACCCACACTATTGGGACCAGAAATGGGACTTATGGCCCCATGAGTACATCTATGGGGGTGGCTGCCGCTATCCCTGACCCAGTGTATGCCTACAAATTGGTGTGTGCAAGCTTTGGTCTGTGACCGGCATATGCCCTCATTCTTACCCGGGATGGGACATCACACCTCTGGCTGAGGTGCAATATCTCTGTGGCGACGGAAGCCTCAGGGGCGCCACAACAGTATGTTTGGATACTGAGGAGGGGGAAAGCATCACTGATGAGCACTTTGCCCGCTCTTCTGGGTTAAGGGAGGACGAGTTACCCCATCCTATACTCATTGTGGTCATTGACTCGTCTCCCCTGTCTCAGGGGTCTTCAAAGAGTACGTCCACGATGTGAAGCTCCGCATTGGAGTCCTCCACACTGAGCGGCACCTGTCAGTGCTCAGGAACCTACCGGCACCAGTCGTACTGGGTTTCTCCTGGTTCTCCCTACACAACCCTGTAGTGGACTCAGGATATCGTGCAGTGGAGCCTGTCCTGTAAGGCGCTGTCTGGGGTCCTGGGTCTCGGCTGTTACCCCCAATAATCCTGAATCGTTGTCTGAGTTCAAGGATGTGTTCTCAGAAAAGGGTCGTCAGGAGCAGCCGCCGCACAGACCATGCGACTGCACGATAAGGGTAAAACCAGGGTCCAGGTAGCCCAAATGCAGACTGTCCTGCCCTCTACCTGCACTACATGTACTGTACTGCCCTCTACCTGTGCTACATGTGCTGTACTGCCCTCTACCTGCACTACATGTACTGTACTGCCCTCTACCTGTGCTACATGTGCTGTACTGCCCTCTACCTGCACTACATGTACTGTACTGCTCTCTACCTGTGCTACATGTGCTGTACTGCTCTCTACCTGCACTACATGTACTGTACTGCTCTCTACCTGTACTACATATACTGTCCTGCCCTCTACCTGTGCTACATGTGCTGTACTGCCCTCTACCTGCACTACATGTACTGTACTGCCCTCTACCTGTACTACATGTACTGTACTGCTCTCTACCTGTACTACATGTGCTGTACTGCTCTCTACCTGTACTACATGTACTGTACTGCCCTCTACCTGTGCTACATGTGCTGTACTGCCCTCTACCTGCACTACATGTACTGTACTGCTCTCTACCTGTGCTACATGTACTGTACTGCCCTCTACCTGCACTACATGTGCTGTACTGCCCTCTACCTGCACTACATGTACTGTCCTGCCCTCTAACTGTACTCCATGTACTGTACTGCCCTCAACCTGTACTACATGTGCTGTACTGCCCTCTACCTGCACTACATGTACTGTACTACCCTCTACCTGTACTACATGTACTGTATTGCCCTCTACCTGTACTACATGTGCTGTACTGCCCTCTACCTGTACTACATGTACTGTACTGCCCTCTACCTGTACTACATGTACTGCACTGCCCTCTACCTGTACTACATGTGCTGTACTGCCCTCTACCTGTGCTACATGTGCTGTACTGCCCTCTACCTGCACTACATGTACTGTACTGCTCTCTACCTGCGCTACATGTACTGTACTGCCCTCTACCTGCACTACATGTGCTGTACTGCCCTCTACCTGTACTACATGTACTGTACTGCCCTCTACCTGTGCTACATGTGCTGTACTGCCCTCTACCTGCACTACATGTACTGTACTGCTCTCTACCTGTGCTACATGTACTGTACTGCCCTCTACCTGCACTACATGTGCTGTACTGCCCTCTACCTGTACTACATGTACTGCACTGCCCTCTACCTGTGCTACATGTGCTGTACTGCCCTCTACCTGTGCTACATGTGCTGTACTGCCCTCTACCTGCACTACATGTACTGTACTGCTCTCTACCTGTACTACATGTACTGTCCTGCCCTCTACCTGTGCTACATGTGCTGTACTGCCCTCTACCTGCACTACATGTACTGTACTGCTCTCTACCTGTACTACATGTACTGTACTGCCCTCTACCTGCACTACATGTACTGTACTGCCCTCTACCTGTGCTACATGTGCTGTACTGCCCTCTACCTGTGCTACATGTGCTGTACTGCCCTCTACCTGTACTACATGTACTGTACTGCCCTCTACCTGTACTACATGTACTGTACTGCCCTCTACCTGTACTACATGTTCTGTACTGCCCTCTACGTGTACTACATGTACTGTACTGCCCTCTACCTGTACTACATGTACTGTACTGCCCTCTACCTGTACTACATGTACTGTACTGCTCTCTACCTGTACTACATGTACTGTACTGCTCTCTACCTGTACTACATGTACTGTACTGCTCTCTACCTGTACTACATGTACTGTACTGCCCTCTACCTGTACTACATGTACTGTACTGCCCTCTACCTGTACTACATGTACTGTACTGCCCTCTACCTGTACTACATGTACTGTACTGCCCTCTACCTGTACTACATGTACTGTACTGCTCTCTACCTGTACTACATGTACTGTACTGCTCTCTACCTGTACTACATGTACTGTACTGCCCTCTACCTGTACTACATGTACTGTACTGCCCTCTACCTGTACTACATGTAATGTACTGCCCTCTACCTGTACTACATGTACTGTACTGCCCTCTACCTGTACTACATGTACTGTACTGCTCTCTACCTGTACTACATGTACTGTACTGCTCTCTACCTGTACTACATGTACTGTACTGCTCTCTACCTGTACTACATGTAATGTACTGCCCTCTACCTGTACTACATGTACTGTACTGCTCTCTACCTGTACTACATGTACTGTACTGCTCTCTACCTGTACTACATGTACTGTACTGCTCTCTACCTGTACTACATGTAATGTACTGCCCTCTACCTGTACTACATGTACTGTACTGCTCTCTACCTGTACTACATGTACTGTACTGCCCTCTACCTGTACTACATGTAATGTACTGCCCTCTACCTGTACTACATGTACTGTACTGCCCTCTACCTGTACTACATGTACTGTACTGCTCTCTACCTGTACTACATGTACTGTACTGCTCTCTACCTGTACTACATGTACTGTACTGCCCTCTACCTGTACTACATGTTCTGTACTGCCCTCTACGTGTACTACATGTACTGTACTGCCCTCTACCTGTACTACATGTAATGTACTGCCCTCTACCTGTACTACATATACTGTACTGCCCTCTACCTGTACTACATGTACTGTACTGCCCTCTACCTGTACTACATGTACTATACTGCTCTCTACCTGTACTACATGTACTGTACTGCCCTCTACCTGTACTACATGTGCTGTACTGCCCTCTACCTGCACTACATGTACTGTACTGCCCTCTACCTGTACTACATGTACTGTACTGCCCTCTACCTGTACTACATGTTCTGTACTGCCCTCTACGTGTACTACATGTACTGTACTGCCCTCTACCTGTACTACATGTACTGTACTGCCCTCTACCTGTACTACATGTTCTGTACTGCCCTCTACGTGTACTACATGTACTGTACTGCTCTCTACCTGTACTACATGTACTGTACTGCCCTCTACCTGCACTACATGTACTGTACTGCCCTCTACCTGTACTACATGTACTGTACTGCCCTCTACCTGTACTACATGTACTGTACTGCTCTCTACCTGTACTACATGTACTGTACTGCCCTCTACCTGTACTACATGTACTGTACTGCCCTCTACCTGTACTACATGTTCTGTACTGCCCTCTACGTGTACTACATGTACTGTACTGCCCTCTACCTGTACTACATGTACTGTACTGCTCTCTACCTGTACTACATGTACTGTACTGCCCTCTACCTGTACTACATGTTCTGTACTGCCCTCTACGTGTACTACATGTACTGTACTGCTCTCTACCTGTACTACATGTACTGTACTGCCCTCTACCTGTACTACATGTACTGTACTGCCCTCTACCTGTACTACATGTACTGTACTGCCCTCTACCTGTACTACATGTACTGTACTGCTCTCTACCTGTACTACATGTACTGTACTGCCCTCTACCTGTACTACATGTACTGTACTGCCCTCTACCTGTACTACATGTACTGTATTGCCCTCTACCTGTACTACATGTACTGTACTGCCCTCTACCTGTACTACATGTACTGTACTGCCCTCTACCTGTACTACATGTACTGTACTGCCCTCAACCTGTACTATATGTACTGTACTGCCCTCTACCTGTACTATATGTACTGTACTACCCTCTACCCCTTTACCATACTTTATGAATTGTTCTTTTTTTGTACTTGTTACAGGGGGATCGCATGTGGCACTTTGCCGTCTCCCTGTTCCTGGTAGAACTGTATGGGAACAGTTTGCTGCTGACTGCGGTCTATGGGCTTGTGGTTTCCGGCTCAGTTCTGCACCTTGGAGCTGTCATTGGCAACTGGGTTGATAAGAACCCACGACTAAAAGGTAATGTTTCCATTAAAGGGGATGTTTCCTCAGAAATTACTTTTCTTCTATATACCTGGCAGGTGCAATAATCTTCATTCTAGATACAATGTAACAGCTATAGTTTATCCACCCCTGGCAAAAATTCTGCCCTCCCCGGGCTGTGAGGATGTTCATTCAGTTGTTTACTTTTATTTACAAAAAAAGCAGATCACAGACGGCACCAAACTAAAGCAACTTTGTGGCTTTAAGAAACACTAAAAAAAAATCATGAAAACTTAATGTGCAGCCAGTAACGGTGACTATTCAAGACCAAACGGGGAAAAATTATGGAATCACTCAATTATGAGGAAAAAATTATGGAATCACCCTGTAGATTTTCATTCACAAAACTAACCCCTGCATCAAATCAGATCTGCTCGTTAGTCTGCATCTAAAAAGGAGTGGTCACACCTTGGAGAGCTGCTGCACCAAGTGGACTGACATGAATCATGGCTCCAATACAAGAGATGTCAATTGAAACAAAGGAGAGGATTATCAAACTCTGAAAAGAGGGTAAATCATCACACAATGTTGCAAAAGATGTTAGTTGTTCACAGTCAGCTGTGGCTAAAATCTGGACCAAATACAAACAACATGGGAAGGCTGTTAAAGGCAAACATACTGGTAGACCAAGGAAGACATCAAAGCATCAAGACAGGAAACTTAAAGCAATATGTCTCCAAAATAGATAATGCACATAAAAAACAAATGAGGAACGAATGGAAGGAAAGTGGAGTCAATGTCTGTGATCGAACTGTAAGAAACCGCCTAAAGGAAATGGGTAATAGGAACCTAAACAATAGAAGATATCAGAGAAAGTTGGAGCCAGATTCATGAAGAGTACTGTTTGTAACTCATTAAGTCCAAGCCTCAGAGACTGCAAGCTGCTATAAAAGCCAGAGGTGGTGCAACAAAAAATTGAGTAATGTTCGTGACGCCACCCACGGCGTAAAAGTGGGATACCACCGCTGCTGCATTTGGTGGAGCGCCCGGGAGCGATGGGATGGCAGCTTGTGATGTTAACCCCTCCATGGGCAGGGGAAGGTGTCCCGGGGCTCGGTAGTGGAAGGATGGGGACCCGTCGGGAGTAGTGGGGCACAATGTACTAACACAGTCCAGAGATACTGACACCGACAAAGGGTAAACAAAAGTCCTGAATGCCCTGTAGCCGTTGTTGGAACACGTTGGGTCCGTGCCCTTTTGGCGTTGCTGGTTGGTCTGAAGCCTTGTCGCTTGGCACTGTGTTTACTCTTTGTGGATCCCTTTCGCCTGAAACTACTCGGGTCCCGCTCATCTGCGTGGCTAGCAGGGTGAGCTTGCTCTCGGGGTTCACGCGTGGAATTTTCTGGACGATGTTGGGAAGTCCTATCCCCCTCGTTGTGCTAGTTCCCCGATTTTGGAGCAGGTGGAGAGCGGTTCATGAAGACTCCGTCCTCATCGGGTGAATCACTGGGCTTCATAAAGCTACTTCCCAGCCTAAGGTCCGCGTACCCCGTCGTGCCCTGGCCCCTGCCCAGTTGTAGCACAAGGCCGCCGGTCTGCCCTCCGTGGCAGTACCGTGCCCCCTGTCACTACCCCCTGTGACCGGGGTTCCAGCTCCTTCCAGGCCAGGCCAACGTCTAGCACCTGGGATGGGTACAGGAGCCCAGCTCCGCAGCGTGACTCTCCAACTCCTGACACTTCTGCCCTCCCTCTTCCATCCTCCATCTGGGCGGCCCTATTCCCCTCAGGCTGCCCAATGGGTGTCTGGTGGGTGCGGTGCAGAGTGTTCCTCGGGATCTGTGTACATCTGTTCTTAGCAACACCAAAGGGACAGGACCCGTAACCAAGGAGGAGCGGTACCATGCAGAAGGGCAGGTTGCACGGCCCCCTGTGACCACCGGATAGGCCACATTATCTCCCTATCCTCCTCTCTATCCTCTATCGCCCGTCTATTGCGCAGTTTTGCTGATTCTTCTCTCCTGTCTGTATTATATGTAATGAAGTTCATTGTTTTATCTTGAATACGTCTCTGAGCGTCACTAACTCCCGGGAACCTCTTTATATTCTCGGCTCTTCCCAGTTTATCCATCTGGAAGGTTTCCATTATTTTGTGGACAAAAAAGCTTTTCATGAGCCCCATAATAGTCTGATAGTTTCTGTATTGTAGAGATCACGTCTCATTATCATCACAGATAGAATTAATAAAAGGTAATAACACAGGATCCACATTCCAAATAGATGGTATCACAGCTCACCTTCTCCTCCTCTCTTCACTATGACGTATGGATGGATCACAGAGCGCTCACTGCACTTGATTTTCCCATAGGAGGCATTAGGCGATAGTTATAGCTCACCACCTCCCCCTCTCTGCATTATGACCTCTGCACAGCTCACAACCCTCTCAAATAGAATACAGTAGGTTATGGTCACTGCTCACTTCTTCCATCCCTGCACTATGACCTATGGATGGATCACGGAGAGCGCTTAGTGCACTCGCTCATTCCATAGGAGGCAATAGGTGATAACTACAGCGCACCTCCTCCCCCTCTCTGCACTATGACCTCTGCACAGCTCACAACCCTCTCTAACAGAATACAGTAGGTGATGGTCACTGCTCACTTCTTCTCTCCCTGCATTATGACATCTGGATCGATCACAGAGCGCGCTCACTGCACTCGCTCATCCCATTGGAGGCAATAGGTGATAACTACAGCTCACCTCCTCCCCTCTCTGCACTATAACCTCTGCACAGCTCACAACCCTCTAGAGAATTCAGCAACCTCTGCCTAGATCACAGAATATGACCACAATTATGTGTCATAGAAGCCAATTCATGGGCAGACATTACTATTCCTCCCTCTCTGCATAAAGACCTCTGCACAGGTCACGCCCACCACTCTTTCCCATAGAAATCGATGAGACCTCCTCATGAATCAGTTTCCTATGTCTTTGTGTCTCTCATAGCTTCATATCTCTATCCCGCTCTCCCTTCGTTCTTTTTCTTTTCTTTTGAATCTCTCCTTTCCCATGTTACTAATAAACACATATAGGGTTAATACCAACATCCCGCGAGGTGTAGGGCAGGGAAGGAGTTAATATCCGCTCCCCCGTGGTCATTAATGTGGACAGAGCCCGGACCCTCCATTTGCTTCCATTAAAATTGTCAGTTACTTAAAAAGGACAAGATCTGCGAGGACCGATGAATGTCCGTGTAGTCGGAGGGGAGGGGGAGGCCGGGGAATATTCTCCGCTCCGTCCCGAAATATTCTAGACTGTTCTTGCAGATGATCGTGTAGAGGGAAGGATCCCCTGCACTGAGCCCTCGTGTAACGTCACTCTTTCCTCTCTTTTATCTGCCAGTCGCTCGGACCTCCTTACTGGTGCAGAACCTCTCGGTTGTCGTTTGTGGACTGGTCCTGATGGGGATTTTCCGGTACAGAGCTGAACTTTCATCACTGCACCACGGCCGGCTCCTGGTCAGCTCCTGACGGCCTCCTGGGACTATAAATATCATGGGTCTTCGGTGTGACATATATATATATACATACAAGGGCAACAAGGGGTTAAGTTAGGGTATGGTTTAGGGGGTAATTAGGGGTGGACACAGTCCAGTATGGTGCGGAGCAGCTGCAATCCCGGGCTCCTTGTTACCAGAGGGGGGCTGTGTGATGGTGGGCTGAAGTAAGAGGGGAGCGCTGCCACCGCCGGGATATGTAAACCCAGCGGGGGGCTCCTGTGCGCTCCCGCCCCTGCATGTGCGCTCACAGGGCACAACTACCGGCTCCGTGATCTGACGTCACCACCCTCCCGCCTCTGCATGTGCGCTCACAGGGCACAACTACCGGCTCCGTGATCTGACGTCACCACCCTCCCGCCCCTGCATGTGCGCTCACAGGGCAGGACTACCGGCTCCGTGATCTGACGTCACCACCCTCCCGCCTCTGCATGTGCGCTCACAGGGCACGACTACCGGCTCCGTGATCTGACATCACCACCCTCCCGCCCCTGCATGTGCGCTCACAGGGCACGACTACCGGCTCCGTGATCTGACGTCACCACCCTCCCGCCCCTGCATGTGCGCTCACAGGGCACGACTACCGGCTCCGTGATCTGACGTCACCACCCTCCCGCCCCTGCATGTGTGCTCACAGGGCACGACTACCGGCTCCGTGATCTGACATCACCACCCTCCCGCCCCTGCATGTGTGCTCACAGGGCACGACTACCGGCAACGTGATCTGACATCACCACCCTCCCGCCCCTGCATGTGCGCTCACAGGGCACGACTACCGGCTCCGTGATCTGACGTCACCACCCTCCCGCCCATGCATGTGCGCTCACAGGGCACGACTACCGGCAACGTGATCTGACATCACCACCCTCCCGCCCCTGCATGTGTGCTCACAGGACACCACTACCGGCTCCGTGATCTGACATCACCACCCTCCCGCCCCTGCATGTGCGCTCACAGGGCACGACTACCGGCTCCGTGATCTGACGTCACCACCCTCCCGCCCCTGCATGTGTGCTCACAGGGCACGACTACCGGCAACGTGATCTGACATCACCACCCTCCCGCCCCTGCATGTGCGCTCACAGGGCACGACTACCGGCTCCGTGATCTGACGTCACCACCCTCCCGCCCATGCATGTGCGCTCACAGGGCACGACTACCGGCAACGTGATCTGACATCACCACCCTCCCGCCCCTGCATGTGTGCTCACAGGACACCACTACCGACTCCGTGATCTGACATCACCACCCTCCCGCCCCTGCATGTGCGCTCACAGGGCACGACTACCGGCTCCGTGATCTGACATCACCACCCTCCCGCCCCTGCATGTGCACTCACAGGGCACGACTACCGGCAACGTGATCTGACATCACCACCCTCCCGCCCCTGCATGTGCGCTCACAGGGCACGACTACCGGCTCCGTGATCTGACATCACCACCCTCCCGCCCCTGCATGTGCGCTCACAGGGCACGACTACCGGCAACGTGATCTGACATCACCACCCTCTCGCCCCTGCATGTGCGCTCACAGGGCACGACTACCGGCTCAGTGATCTGACGTCACCACCCTCCCGCCCCTGCATGTGCGCTCACAGGGCAGGACTACCGGCTCCGTGATCTGACGTCACCACCCTCTCGCCCCTGCATGTGCGCTCACAGGGCACGACTACCGGCTCCGTGATCTGACGTCACCACCCTCCCACCCCTGCATGTGCGCTCACAGGGCACGACTACCGGCTCCGTGATCTGACGTCACCACCCTCCCGCCCCTGCATGTGCGCTCACAGGGCACGACTACCGGCTCCGTGATCTGACGTCACCACCCTCCCGCCTCTGCATGTGCGCTCACAGGGCACGACTACCGGCTCCGTGATCTGACGTCACCACCCTCCCGCCCCTGCATGTGTGCTCACAGGGCACGACTACCGGCTCCGTGATCTGACATCACCACCCTCCCGCCCCTGCATGTGTGCTCACAGGGCACGACTACCGGCTCCGTGATCTGACATCACCACCCTCCCGCCCCTGCATGTGCGCTCACAGGGCACGACTACCGGCTCCGTGATCTGACGTCACCACCCTCCCGCCCCTGCATGTGTGCTCACAGGGCACGACTACCGGCTCCGTGATCTGACATCACCACCCTCCCGCCCCTGCATGTGCGCTCACAGGGCACGACTACCGGCTCCGTGATCTGACGTCACCACCCTCTTGCCCCTGCATGTGCGCTCACAGGGCACGACTACCGGCTCCGTGATCTGACGTCACCACCCTCCCGCCCCTGCATGTGCGCTCACAGGGCACGACTACCGGCTCCGTGATCTGACGTCACCACCCTCCCGCCCCTGCATGTGTGCTCACAGGGCACGACTACCGGCTCCGTGATCTGACATCACCACCCTCCCGCCCCTGCATGTGCGCTCACAGGGCACGACTACCGGCTCCGTGATCTGACGTCACCACCCTCTCGCCCCTGCATGTGTGCTCACAGGGCACGACTACCGGCTCAGTGATCTGACGTCACCACCCTCCCGCCCCTGCATGTGCACTCACAGGGCAGGACTACCGGCTCCGTGATCTGACGTCACCACCCTCTCGCCCCTGCATGTGTGCTCACAGGGCACGACTACCGGCTCCGTGATCTGACGTCACCACCCTCCCGCCCCTGCATGTGCGCTCACAGGGCACGACTACCGGCTCCGTGATCTGACGTCACCACCCTCCCGCCCCTGCATGTGCACTCACAGGGCAGGACTACCGGCTCCGTGATCTGACGTCACCACCCTCTCGCCCCTGCATGTGTGCTCACAGGGTACGACTACCGGCTCCGTGATCTGACGTCACCACCCTCCCGCCCCTGCATGTGCGCTCACAGGGCACGACTACCGGCTCCGTGATCTGACGTCACCACCCTCCCGCCCCCTGCATGTGCGCTCACAGGGCACGACTACCGGCTCAGTGATCTGACGTCACCACCCTCTCGCCCCTGCATGTGCTCTCACAGGGCACGACTACCGGCTCCGTGATCTGACGTCACCACCCTCCCGCCCCTGCATGTGCGCTCACAGGGCACGACTACCGGCTCCGTGATCTGACGTCACCACCCTCTCGCCCCTGCATGTGTGCTCACAGGGCACGACTACCGGCTCAGTGATCTGACGTCACCACCCTCCCGCCCCTGCATGTGCGCTCACAGGGCACGACTACCGGCTCCGTGATCTGACGTCACCACCCTCCCGCCCCTGCATGTGCGCTCACAGGGCACGACTACCGGCTCCGTGATCTGACATCACCACCCTCCCGCCCCTGCATGTGCGCTCACAGGGCACGACTACCGGCTCCGTGATCTGACGTCACCACCCTCTCGCCCCTGCATGTGTGCTCACAGGGCACGACTACCGGCTCAGTGATCTGACGTCACCACCCTCCCGCCCCTGCATGTGCGCTCACAGGGCACGACTACCGGCTCAGTGATCTGACGTCACCACCCTCCCGCCCCTGCATGTGTGCTCACAGGGCACGACTACCGGCTCCGTGATCTGACGTCACCACCCTCTCGCCCCTGCATGTGCGCTCACAGGGCACGACTACCGGCTCCGTGATCTGACATCACCACCCTCCCGCCCCTGCATGTGCGCTCACAGGACACCACTACCGGCTCCGTGATCTGACGTCACCACCCTCCCGCCCCTGCATGTGCGCTCACAGGGCACGACTACCGGCTCAGTGATCTGACATCACCACCCTCCCGCCCCTGCATGTGCGCTCACAGGGCACGACTACCGGCTCCGTGATCTGACATCACCACCCTCCCGCCCCTGCATGTGCGCTCACAGGGCACGACTACCGGCTCCGTGATCTGACGTCACCACCCTCTCGCCCCTGCATGTGCGCTCACAGGGCACGACTACCGGCTCAGTGATCTGACGTCACCACCCTCTCGCCCCTGCATGTGCGCTCACAGGGCACGACTACCGGCTCCGTGATCTGACGTCACCACCCTCTCGCCCCTGCATGTGCGCTCACAGGGCACGACTACCGGCTCCGTGATCTGACGTCACCACCCTCCCGCCCCTGCATGTGCGCTCACAGGACACCACTACCGGCTCAGTGATCTGACGTCACCACCCTCCCGCCCCTGCTCGCACCCTGGCCCGGTGGCAGGACACATCGAAGTGCCTCACATCCCAGGTGATGTGATAACATGTTTGGGACCGTCCAGACCCCCCCAGGCGGCAGCTGCTGCCAAAATAGAAGATCTGTCTGATCTATTGCTGTAGCGGCCTGTGGTCCTCTCCTGACGGGGAAATTAACCATGTCAGCAGATGCCACATTATCAGCAGATGGACAATTGCCCATCTGCTTTGATATACCCTGGATAAGAATGTCTGGTCCCAGCATCTCATCAGTAAGGGCCTATACGGGGGAATATTTATTAAGGGGAACATCAGGGGGGACATCTAATATATAAAGCTGAGTGTATGTGCTTATGTGTGTGTATGTGTGTGTGTGTCCGCTAAAGGAATCTGCACCGTCGCGTTTACAATCACGAATTTTTGCACAGACGCCCCATGTGACCCAGGGAACGTCGTAGACTATGTTTTGACAGAAAAATTTAACCCTGTACTTTACAGAAAGTCTCTAAAATCCTGCTGCCATTAAACTGAATGGAGCTGGGAGCTATAGGTTATTAATAGCAGCTGTCAGTGGTTGCTATAGGAACAGAATACACTGTTAGTATAAGAATCTTATACTATGTCTGTGATCGAACTGTAAGAAACCGCCTAAAGGAAATGGGTAATAGGAACCTAAACAATAGAAGATATCAGAGAAAGTTGGAGCCAGATTCATGAAGAGTACTGTTTGTAACTCATTAAGTCCAAGCCTCAGAGACTGCAAGCTGCTATAAAAGCCAGAGGTGGTGCAACAAAAAATTGAGTAATGTTCGTGACGCCACCCACGGCGTAAAAGTGGGATACCACCGCTGCTGCATTTGGTGGAGCGCCCGGGAGCGATGGGATGGCAGCTTGTGATGTTAACCCCTCCATGGGCAGGGGAAGGTGTCCCGGGGCTCGGTAGTGGAAGGATGGGGACCCGTCGGGAGTAGTGGGGCACAATGTACTAACACAGTCCAGAGATACTGACACCGACAAAGGGTAAACAAAAGTCCTGAATGCCCTGTAGCCGTTGTTGGAACACGTTGGGTCCGTGCCCTTTTGGCGTTGCTGGTTGGTCTGAAGCCTTGTCGCTTGGCACTGTGTTTACTCTTTGTGGATCCCTTTCGCCTGAAACTACTCGGGTCCCGCTCATCTGCGTGGCTAGCAGGGTGAGCTTGCTCTCGGGGTTCACGCGTGGAATTTTCTGGACGATGTTGGGAAGTCCTATCCCCCTCGTTGTGCTAGTTCCCCGATTTTGGAGCAGGTGGAGAGCGGTTCATGAAGACTCCGTCCTCATCGGGTGAATCACTGGGCTTCATAAAGCTACTTCCCAGCCTAAGGTCCGCGTACCCCGTCGTGCCCTGGCCCCTGCCCAGTTGTAGCACAAGGCCGCCGGTCTGCCCTCCGTGGCAGTACCGTGCCCCCTGTCACTACCCCCTGCGACCGGGGTTCCAGCTCCTTCCAGGCCAGGCCAACGTCTAGCACCTGGGATGGGTACAGGAGCCCAGCTCCGCAGCGTGACTCTCCAACTCCTGACACTTCTGCCCTCCCTCTTCCATCCTCCATCTGGGCGGCCCTATTCCCCTCAGGCTGCCCAATGGGTGTCTGGTGGGTGCGGTGCAGAGTGTTCCTCGGGATCTGTGTACATCTGTTCTTAGCAACACCAAAGGGACAGGACCCGTAACCAAGGAGGAGCGGTACCATGCAGAAGGGCAGGTTGCACGGCCCCCTGTGACCACCTGATAGGCCACATTATCTCCCTATCCTCCTCTCTATCCTCTATCGCCCGTCTATTGCGCAGTTTTGCTGATTCTTCTCTCCTGTCTGTATTATATGTAATGAAGTTCATTGTTTTATCTTGAATACGTCTCTGAGCGTCACTAACTCCCGGGAACCTCTTTATATTCTCGGCTCTTCCCAGTTTATCCATCTGGAAGGTTTCCATTATTTTGTGGACAAAAAAGCTTTTCATGAGCCCCATAATAGTCTGATAGTTTCTGTATTGTAGAGATCACGTCTCATTATCATCACAGATAGAATTAATAAAAGGTAATAACACAGGATCCACATTCCAAATAGATGGTATCACAGCTCACCTTCTCCTCCTCTCTTCACTATGACGTATGGATGGATCACAGAGCGCTCACTGCACTTGATTTTCCCATAGGAGGCATTAGGCGATAGTTATAGCTCACCACCTCCCCCTCTCTGCATTATGACCTCTGCACAGCTCACAACCCTCTCAAATAGAATACAGTAGGTTATGGTCACTGCTCACTTCTTCCATCCCTGCACTATGACCTATGGATGGATCACGGAGAGCGCTTAGTGCACTCGCTCATTCCATAGGAGGCAATAGGTGATAACTACAGCGCACCTCCTCCCCCTCTCTGCACTATGACCTCTGCACAGCTCACAACCCTCTCTAACAGAATACAGTAGGTGATGGTCACTGCTCACTTCTTCTCTCCCTGCATTATGACATCTGGATCGATCACAGAGCGCGCTCACTGCACTCGCTCATCCCATTGGAGGCAATAGGTGATAACTACAGCTCACCTCCTCCCCTCTCTGCACTATAACCTCTGCACAGCTCACAACCCTCTAGAGAATTCAGCAACCTCTGCCTAGATCACAGAATATGACCACAATTATGTGTCATAGAAGCCAATTCATGGGCAGACATTACTATTCCTCCCTCTCTGCATAAAGACCTCTGCACAGGTCACGCCCACCACTCTTTCCCATAGAAATCGATGAGACCTCCTCATGAATCAGTTTCCTATGTCTTTGTGTCTCTCATAGCTTCATATCTCTATCCCGCTCTCCCTTCGTTCTTTTTCTTTTCTTTTGAATCTCTCCTTTCCCATGTTACTAATAAACACATATAGGGTTAATACCAACATCCCGCGTGGCGTAGGGCAGTGAAGGAGTTAATATCCGCTCCCCCGTGGTCATTAATGTGGACAGAGCCCGGACCCTCCATTTGCTTCCATTAAAATTGTCAGTTACTTAAAAAGGACAAGATCTGCGAGGACCGATGAATGTCCGTGTAGTCGGAGGGGAGGGGGAGGACGGGGAATATTCTCCGCTCCGTCCCGGAATATTCTAGACTGTTCTTGCAGATGATCGTGTAGAGGGAAGGATCCCCTGCACTGAGCCCTCGTGTAACGTCACTCTTTCCTCTCTTTTATCTGCCAGTCGCTCGGACCTCCTTACTGGTGCAGAACCTCTCGGTTGTCGTTTGTGGACTGGTCCTGATGGGGATTTTCCGGTACAGAGCTGAACTTTCCTCACTGCACCACGGCCGGCTCCTGGTCAGCTCCTGACGGCCTCCTGTGACTATAAATATGATGGATCTTCTGTGTGATATATATATATATATACATACAAGGGCAACAAGGGGTTAAGTTAGGGTATGGTTTAGGGGGTAATCAGGGGTGGACACAGTCCAGTATGGTGCGGAGCAGCTGCAATCCCGGGCTCCTTGTTACCAGAGGGGGGCTGTGTGATGGTGGGCTGAAGTAAGAGGGGGAGCGCTGCCACCGCCGGGATATGTAAACCCAGCGGGGGGCTCCTGTGCACTCCCGCCTCTGCATGTGCGCTCACAGGGCACGACTACCGGCTCCGTGATCTGACGTCACCACCCTCTTGCCCCTGCATGTGCGCTCACAGGACACCACTACCGGCTCCGTGATCTGACGTCACCACCCTCCCGCCCCTGCATGTGCGCTCACAGGGCACGACTACCGGCTCCGTGATCTGACGTCACCACCCTCCCGCCCCTGCATGTGCGCTCACAGGGCACGACTACCGGCTCCGTGATCTGACGTCACCACCCTCCCGCCCCTGCATGTGTGCTCACAGGGCAGGACTACCGGCTCAGTGATCTGACGTCACCACCCTCCCGCCCCTGCATGTGTGCTCACAGGGCAGGACTACCGGCTCCGTGATCTGACGTCACCACCCTCTCGCCCCTGCATGTGCGCTCACAGGGCACGACTACCGGCTCCGTGATCTGACGTCACCACCCTCTCGCCCCTGCATGTGCGCTCACAGGGCACGACTACCGGCTCCGTGATCTGACGTCACCACCCTCTCGCCCCTGCATGTGCGCTCACAGGGCACGACTACCGGCTCAGTGATCTGACATCACCACCCTCCCGCCCCTGCATGTGCGCTCACAGGGCACAACTACCGGCAACGTGATCTGACATCACCACCCTCCCGCCCCTGCATGTGCGCTCACAGGGCACGACTACCGGCTCAGTGATCTGACATCACCACCCTCCCGCCCCTGCATGTGCGCTCACAGGGCACGACTACCGGCAACGTGATCTGACATCACCACCCTCTCCGCCCCTGCATGTGCGCTCACAGGGCACGACTACCGGCTCAGTGATCTGACGTCACCACCCTCCCGCCCCTGCATGTGTGCTCACAGGGCAGGACTACCAACTCCGTGATCTGATGTCACCACCCTCCCGCCCCTGCATGTGTGCTCACAGGGCACGACTACCGGCTCCGTGATCTGACATCACCACCCTCCCCCGCCCCTGCATGTGTGCTCACAGGGCACGACTACCGGCTCCGTGATCTGACGTCACCACCCTCCCGCCCCTGCATGTGCGCTCACAGGGCACGACTACCGGCTCAGTGATCTGACGTCACCACCCTCCCGCCCCTGCATGTGTGCTCACAGGGCACGACTACCGGCTCCGTGATCTGACGTCACCACCCTCCCGCCCCTGCATGTGCGCTCACAGGGCACGACTACCGGCTCAGTGATCTGACGTCACCACCCTCCCGCCCCTGCATGTGCGCTCACAGGGCACGACTACCGGCTCCGTGATCTGACGTCACCACCCTCCCGCCCCCTGCATGTGCGCTCACAGGGCACGACTACCGGCTCCGTGATCTGACGTCACCACCCTCCCGCCCCCTGCATGTGCGCTCACAGGGCACGACTACCGGCTCAGTGATCTGACGTCACCACCCTCCCGCCCCTGCATGTGCACTCACAGGACACCACTACCGGCTCCGTGATCTGACGTCACCACCCTCTCGCCCCTGCATGTGCGCTCACAGGGCACCACTACCGGCTCCGTGATCTGACGTCACCACCCTCTCGCCCCTGCATGTGCGCTCACAGGGCACCACTACCGGCTCCGTGATCTGACGTCACCACCCTCTCGCCCCCTGCATGTGCGCTCACAGGGCACGACTACCGGCTCAGTGATCTGACGTCACCACCCTCCCGCCCCTGCTCGCACCCTGGCCCGGTGGCAGGACACATCGAAGTGCCTCACATCCCAGGTGATGTGATAACATGTTTGGGACTGTCCAGACCCCCCCAGGCGGCAGCTGCTGCCAAAATAGAAGATCTGTCTGATCTATTGCTGTAGCGGCCTGTGGTCCTCTCCTGACGGGGAAATTAACCATGTCAGCAGATGCCACATTATCAGCAGATGGACAATTGCCCATCTGCTTTGATATACCCTGGATAAGAATGTCTGGTCCCAGCATCTCATCAGTAAGGGCCTATACGGGGGAATATTTATTAAGGGGAACATCAGGGGGGACATCTAATATATAAAGCTGAGTGTATGTGCTTATGTGTGTGTGTGTGTATGTGTATGTGTGTGTGTATGTGTATGTGTATGTGTGTGTATGTGTGTGTGTGTGTGTGTCCGCTAAAGGAATCTGCACCGTCGCATTTACAATCACGAATTTTTGCACAGATGCCCCATGTGACCCAGGGAACGTCGTAGACTATGTTTTGACAGAAAAATTTAACCCTGTACTTTACAGAAAGTCTCTAAAATCCTGCTGCCATTAAACTGAATGGAGCTGGGAGCTATAGGTTATTAATAGCAGCTGTCAGTGGTTGCTATAGGAACAAAATACACTGTTAGTATAAGAATCTTATGTGTGAGGTTATATGATGTCGGTGAAGATATGGACATAGAGACAGAAAGAGACAGACGGGGACAGAGACAGACGGAGAAAGAGACAGGCGGAGAAAGAGACAGGCGGAGAAAGAGACAGGCGGAGAAAGAGACAGGCGGAGAAAGAGACAGGCGGAGAAAGAGACAGACGGAGAAAGAGACAGGCGGAGAAAGAGACAGGCGGAGAAAGAGACAGGCGGAGAAAGATAAAGGCGGAGAAAGAGACAGGCGGAGAAAGAGACAGGCGGAGAAAGAGACAGACGGAGAAAGAGACAGGCGGAGAAAGAGACAGACGAGGAATGAGAGACAGAGAAAGAGACAGATCTGGAAAAAGACAGCCGGGCAAAGAGACAGCCCGGAAAAGACACAGTTCTGGAAAGAGTCAGCTGGGCAAAGAGACAGACCTGGAAAGAGACAGACCAAGACAGACGGAAAAGAGACAGACGGGGAAAGAGACAGACACACACATAGAGACAGACACAGAGATAGAAACAGACAGACACAGAGATGGAGACCGATAGACTGATACAAATACAGACAGAGATAGAAATAGTCAGACAGAGACATAGACACAGACAGACAAGGAAAGAGACAGACAGCGACACACAGACAGCGACACACAGACAGAGACTGGGAGAGAGACAGAGAGACAGTTACTATCCCGGGCAAGGCCGGGGGCTACAGCTAGTATTTTTATATATTCATGTGGAGGGACACCAGAGGGGGCATATCCTTTTATATATATTTACATATATGCATGAATGGGCACACATGGAAATATAAATCCATATACAGTACATCTACATTTGGGGGCACTTCCCTCTACAATCCCCGTCCTCTCTCACAGCAGAAGCCGGCATTATCCGCATCCTCTCTTCTCGGGGTCTTCCCCTGTGACCCATCTGACAAGGCCGCGTTCACACCACGCTGTAATATAAACCAGGGAGGCTCCACAGCAGCCGGGCAGAGGTCGGGGGGCGTCCTACTGGGGTCATGGTTACATCAGTGTCATGCAGAGGATAGGTTCTGGCCACATAGACTCAGCGCTGGACCTGGGGACCATGAGCAAAGCACAAAACAAACAGTGCTGGGGATGGGAGATGTCTAATACTGGAAAACCCCTTTAAATTGAGCAAATACGAGATAACCACACAGTAATAAATGTAAATGCGCTAATAAATGAAACCATAAACCATGCGTCATATAAAACCTGCACAATAAGGAGACAGTAACCACAGACGTGAGGATCCGCTCAGTAACAATGGTGAGCGGACCTGGCGATGTCTGTCCAAGGCAATATATAGGTGATTCAGGGTGCAGCAATGTCCGGCAGTGACAGTATCAATGGAGATGCGGGAATTATACACCAAATCTGAAGAGCCGCGGGATTATCCAGCCCAATCTCACCCCCGCAGGTCTGAACAGCGGAGTACATCTGTGTGCATTTACAGATCAGAACTGATTGATCCGTCCTTGTCTCTCCTCACTAATAAAAGACTGTGAAGAGTGCGGGTGCGAGATCCCGAGGAAGGACCTCGCCTCAATCACGTAGGATCATCCGACAATATTGGCCCACACAATTACAGGGTTTTATCCAGTGTCCATCCATTGTGAGGCTTCAAGCAGGAGATTCTCAGACACGAGTGGCCACTGAGCTTAGAGCATCACAGAGTGTCACCAGCAGGTTATACAGAGACACAGAGAGACTGGAAGAGTCACAGGCAGAGAAGTGGCCACTGAGCTTAGAGCGTCACAGAGTGTCACCAGCAGGTTATACAGAGACACAGAGAGACTGGAAGAGTCACAGGCAGAGAAGTGGCCACTGAGCTTAGAGCGTCACAGAGTGTCACCAGCAGGTTATACAGAGACACAGAGAGACTGGAAGAGTCACAGAAAGGCAGAGAAGAGGCCACTGAGCTTAGAGCGTCACAGAGTGTCACCAGCAGGTTGTACAGAGACACAGAGAGACTGGAAGAGTCACAGAAAGGCAGAGAAGTAGCCCCTGAGCTTAGAGCGTCACAGAGTGTCACCAGCAGGTTGTACAGAGACACAGAGAGACTGGAAGAGTCACAGAAAGGCAGGGAAGTGGCCACTGAGCTTAGAGTGTCACAGAGTGTCACCAGCAGGTTATACAGAGAGACTGGAAGAGTCACAGAAAGATAGAGAAGTGGCCACTGAGCTTAGAGCGTCACAGAGTGTCTCCAGCAGGTTGTACAGAGACACAGAGAGAATGGAAGAGTCACAGGCAGAGAAGTGATCACTGAGCTTAGAGTGTCACAGAGTGTCACCAGCAGGTTGTACAGAGACACAGAGAGACTGGAAGAGTCACAGAAAGATAGAGAAGTGGCCACTGAGCTTAGAGCGTCACAGAGTGTCTCCAGCAGGTTGTACAGAGACACAGAGAGAATGGAAGAGTCACAGGCAGAGAAGTGATCACTGAGCTTAGAGTGTCACAGAGTGTCACCAGCAGGTTGTACAGAGACACAGAGAGACTGGAAGAGTCACAGAAAGGCAGAGAAGTGGCCCCTGAGCTTAGAGCGTCACAGAGTGTCACCAGCAGGTTATACAGAGACACAGAGAGACTGGAAGAGTCACAGAAAGGCAGGGAAGTGGCCACTGAGCTTAGAGCGTCACAGAGTGTCACCAGCAGGTTGTACAGAGACACAAAAAGACTGGAAGAGTCACAGAAAGGCAGAGAAGAGGCCACTGAGCTTAGAGCGTCACAGAGTGTCTCCAGCAGGTTGTACAGAGACACAGAGAGAATGGAAGAGTCACAGGCAGAGAAGTGATCACTGAGCTTAGAGTGTCACAGAATGTCACCAGCAGGTTGTACAGAGACACAGAGAGACTGGAAGAGTCACAGAAAGGCAGAGAAGTGGCCACTGAGCTTAGAGCGTCACAGAGTGTCACCAGCAGGTTGTACAGAGACACAGAGAGACTGGAAGAGTCACAGAAAGGCAGAGAAGTGGCCCCTGAGCTTAGAGCGTCACAGAGTGTCACAGCAGGTTATACAGAGACACAGAGAGACTGGAAGAGTCACAGAAAGGCAGATAAGTGTCACAGTGTCACCAGCAGGTTGTGCCAGACATCTTCAGGGACATTTAAGAAAGGTGAAAGGCACCCAAGTGTCATATCAGACCTTTCAAAACTGTTTACATCTGGTCTGTGGGAAGCCGACCTTCGAGGGCACCTTGTCACACCACCAGGCACAGGCATCATCATCTTCCCTGCACGAGGGACCAGTGGCCTTCACTGCTGGTCACTGATGATAATTGATTCATGCTGAATAGTATTGATGGCCACCAACGATGGAGACGTGAAAGAAAGCGCTGTGCTTCAGCCGCTGCTGTCACCAGTCGTGCCTCTGGTGGTGGTGGTGTTACCGTCTGGGCGGTGGCTCTAGTCACTACTAACTTTTTGTGGGTGTTGTATATGACATATGGGTTATGGATTTATTTATTGTGCAGATTGGCGCATTTACATTTATTTCTTTGTGTTTGATAGTGCAATGTTTCTGTGGTTGATGTATGGTATTTAGTAGTTGATATAAGTGAGTGAGAAACTGACGTCTGCTTCTTCGTTCTGTGATTCTGATCCAGATCCTCTGCTACATCCTGGTCATTACGATCGCCAACGTTGCCAATCTGGCCAGCACCCGCCACCGCCATCACAATTCAGAGGGACTGGATCGTTGTTGTCGCCGGAGCCGACAGGAGCAACTTAGCGGGTAAAGAAGACTATGGACTATACACGAGTCAATATAAAGAACATAAAGCGTCGATATAACAGAGGTCGTCCAGGACCTCCACCGACTGAGGACCCCGACCACACATGTACCCCGCCGTGTCAGCCGGGGACATAACGTTGGGTTAGACAAAGAACAGCGGAGTCACCGTGCCGAGAGTCAGGTCTACCCTTGTTATAGAGATATACTGTACACGGGATCAGCGAATACCGATCGGCCATTGGTGCCGTGGTAACTCATGTGGTCACTACCGTCCCTGTGGGGGTAACCAAAATCAACAATACACAAGACATGGGGGAATAAGTGAATAATCATAAGGGGCATCACCGCCGGTGCTACGCGATCAGTGCAGGCTCTTCATGTGCGCTCCATAGTGCCCCATAATGTCCACCTGTGCGCAGTACACAGAGACCCCAACAGAGCCTCCGAGATACCCCTTAGGATTATTCACCTGCCCTCCTTATTGATCATGGTCACCTCCTGCATATACAGTCACAGACAAAAGTATTCACACCCTGGAAATTGCTCTAGAAAATGAAAATGTTCTCGCAGATAATTATTGCAGTTACACGTTTTGTTATACACAGGTTTATCTCCTTTGTGTGTATTGGAAAAACACAAAAAAACACAGAAAAAAGGCAAATTGGACAAAATTTCACACAAAGCCACTAAATGTTCCGGACACAATTGTTGTCCCCTGCTCTTAATATCTGGAATAAATCCCTTCCATCAGTCGCCTCCTCTCCCTGTCCACAGCTTCTTCATCCTCTCACCTGGAGTCTCAGACTCTTCTGTATAAACGTCTCCAGGTCTCTCATACCTGAAGACGTCTCCTCTTCTCTCCTCTTTTCTCTTCTTTTCCTCTTCTCTTCTCTCTTCTTCCTCTTTTCTTTTTTCTTCTCTCTCTTCTTCCTCCTCTCACCTGGAATCTCAGACTCTTCTTTATAAACGTCTCCAGGTCTCATATCTGAAGACGTCTTCTCTTCTCTCCTCTCTTCTTCCTCTTCTCCTCTCCTTTCCTCTCCCAATTTTCAGATCTCTCCACAGGTGTCAATGGGATTTAGCTCCGGACTCATTGCGGCCTCTTCAGATCTCTCCAGCACTTTGTTTCCATCAATTTCTGGGGTTTTCTTGAAGTGTTTGGGGTCATTGTCCTACTGGAGGCCCCTGATCTAGGACGCACCCCCAGCTTTCTAACACTGGGCTCTACATTACCACCCAAAATCCTCTGGTAAGCTTCAGATTTCATGATGTCTTGCACACAGCCATGGCCCGAGGTAGCAAAACATCTCTAACCTCCACCATCCATGACTGTAGGTGGTGTGATCTTTACTTTGTAGGGTTCATTCTGTTTTCCGTAAGCAGTAGAATGATGCGGTTTACCATAAAGCTCTATCTTGGTCTCATCTGTCCAGAAGATGCTTTTCCAGAAGGAATTTGGTTACTCTCGTACATTTGGGCTTTTTTCTGTCTCTGTGTCAGCAGTGGGGTCCTCCTGGGTCTCATCCGTAGTGTTTTATGTCATTCAGATATGGACGGATAGATTGCGCTGACACTGATGCCCCCTGAACTGAAGCTTGGATTTCTCTGGACTTTGATTGGGGCTTATCTACCATCCAGACTATCCTGTGTTACATCAGTTTTTCTCTGCCGTCCAGGGAGATTAGCTACAGCACCATGGGTTGTAAATTTCTAGATTATGTTGCGCACAGTGGACAAAGGAACATCAAGATCTCTGGAGATGGACGTGTAACCTTGAAATTGTTGATATTATTCAACTGTTTTGGTTCTCCAGTCTTCAGACAGTTCTCTTCTTCTCTTTCTGTTCTCCAGGCTTAGTGCAGCGCGCGCGCACACACACACACACACACACACACAAAATGCAAAGATTGAGGGAACTTCTCCCCTTTTTATCTGGCTTCAGGTGTGATTTTCATATTGCCCACACCTGAAAGAGCATCACATGCTGGAAACAAAGTTGTTTACCCACTAATTTGGAAAGGTGCCAACAATTTTGTCCTGTCCATTTTTGGGGTTTTGATGAGCCCAAAATAAAAACTCCTAGTTAAATTTAGCACATTTGAAAAAATTGTCTCATCTCTCGCTATATATACGGTGGGGGGAAAAAAGTCATTATTCAGCCCCCAATTGTGCATTTCTCCCCCTTATATAGATGAGATTTGCCTGTAATTGATATCAGAGGTGACCACAACTAAGAGAGGGAAAATGAGAAAACAAATCCAGAAAATCACCGCCTCTGATTTGGAAGATTTTATCTGCAAATTCTGGTGGAAAATAAGTATTTGGTCAATAACAAAAGTTCATCTCAATATTTTGTTCTATATCCTTTGTTGACAATGACAGAGGAAAGACGTTTGCTGTAAGTCTTCACAAGGTTGGCACACACTGTTGGCGGTATGTTGGCACACACTGTTGGTTTTATGTTGGCTCATTCCTCCATACAGATCTCCTCTAGAGCAGTGATGTTTTGGGCCTGTCCTGAGCAACATGGACTTTCAACTCCCTCCAAAGGTTTTCTATGGGGTTGACATCTGGAGACTGGCTAGGCCACTCCAGAACCTTCATACGCTTCTTACGAAGCCGCTGCTTCGTTGTGCTCACGGTGTGCTTGGGATCATTATCATGCTGAAAGACCCAGCCACGTTTCATCTTCAATGACCATGCTGATGGAAGGAGGTTTGCACTCAGAATATCACGATACATGACCCCATTCATTCTTTCATGTACACGGATCAGTCGTCCTGGTCCCTTTGTAGAGAAACAGCCCCAAAGCATGATGTTGCCACCCCCATGCTTCACAGTAGGTATGGTGTTCTTTGGATGCAACTCAGCATTCTGTCTCCTACAAACACGACGAGTTGTGTTTCTACCAAACAGTTCTACTTTGGTTTTATCAGACCATATGACATTCTCCCAATACTCTTCTGGATAATCCAAATGCTCTCTAGCAAACCTCAGATGGGCCCGGACATGTACTGGCTTAAGCAGGGGAACATGTCTGGCACGGCAGGATCTGAGTCCCTGGTGGCGCAATGTGTTACTGATGGTAGCCTTTGTTACAGTGGTCCCAGCTCTATGCAGGACATTCACTAGGTCCCCTCGTGTGGTTCTGGGATTTTTGCTCACCGTTCTTGTGATAATTTTGACCCCACAGGGTGAGATTTTGCATGGAGCCCCAGATTGAGAAAGATTATCAGTGGTCTTGTATGTCTTCCATTTTCTTATTATTGCACCCACAGTTGATTTCATCACACCAAGCTGCTTGCCTATTGCAGATTCAGTCTTCCCAGCCTGTTGCAGGGCTACAATTTTGTTTCTGGTGTCCTTCCACAGCTCTTTGGTCTTCACCATAGTGGAGTTTGTAGTGTGACTGTTTGAGGTTGTGGACAGGTGTCTTTTATACTGATAACAAGGTCACACAGGGGCCATTACTACAGGTAATGAGCGGAGGACAGAGGAGCCTCTTACAGAAGAAGTTACAGGTCAGTGAGAGACAGAAATCCTGCATGTTTTTAGGTGACTAAATACTTATTTTCCACCAGAATTTGCAAAAAAAATCTTCTCAAATCAGAGGCGGTGATTTTCTGGATTTTCTCATTTTCCCTCTCTTAGTTGTGGTCACCTCTGATGTCAGTTACAGGAAAATCTCATCTTTATAAAGGAGAGAACCTGCACAATTGGGGCTGAATAATGACTTTTCCCCCCTGTATGTACAGTATGTGTTTCTTCTGTCTGGTTGTGTGAGTAATCCGTCATGTTCTGACTGATAGACGTGACTTTCTTCCTCTCGGTTCTGTCTTCACGGCAGACATGAACGCCGCGGTGAGACGGATCGACCAGCTGACCAACATCCTGGCCCCGTTGGCGGTGGGGCAGATCGTGACCTTCGGTCTTCTCCCGTCATCGGCTGCGGATTCATCGTCGGGTGGAACTTGGTGTCGATGTGCGCGGAATATTTACTGCTGTGGAAGGTTTATCTGAAGACGCCGGCGCTGGCCACAAAATCCTCCAGAAAAGACGAGGAGCAAGAACTGACAGAACTGCACAGAGGAGGTACCGGAGGCCGGACGTGTCCTCAGCATTGCCAGGGACTTAGCCCCATCATGAGGGATGTGTTTTTGCAGAACGGGTTGAAGTTTTGATTGACAATATTCCCACTATTCAGTGTTTTTATAGTCTTCATTGTGCAGTAAAAATGACCGAGCAGCAGGATCCCGACTGCCCCATCCATAGCCTGTAATTCCATCACACGGAGACCACGGGCGTCACAATGGCCACTTTCACCATAACACACCATTTCAATGACTGTCACAGGCAGGTTCTCCAACAGCCACCTTCTCTGTATGGGAGTGGACTCAGCTCTACTGATGAGCGGGCACTACCATGCTCAGGTGCTCAGTACTAGTAACTAGTGATGAGCGGGCACTACCATGCTCAGGTGCTCAGTACTGGTAACTAGTGATGAGCGGGCACTACCCATGCTCAGGTGCTCTGTACTGGTAACTAGTGATGAGCGGGCACTACCATGCTCAGGTGCTCAGTACTGGTAACTAGTGATGAGCGGGCACTAACCATGCTCAGGTTGCTCAGTACTGGTAACTAGTGATGAGCGGGCACTTACCATGCTCGGGTGCTCAGTACTTGGTAACTAGTGATGAGCGGGCACTACCATGCTCGGGTGGTCAGTACTGGTAACTAGTGATGAGCGGGCACTACCATGCTCGGGGTGCTCAGTACTGGTAACTAGTGATGAGCGGGCACTACCATGCTCAGGTGCTCAGTACTGGTAACTAGTGATGAGCGGGCACTACCATGCTCGGGTGCTCAGTACTGGTAACTAGTGATGAGCGGGCACTACCATGCTCGGGTGCTCAGTACTGGTAACTAGTGATGAGCGGGCACTACCATGCTCAGGTGCTCAGTACTGGTAACTAGTGATGAGCGGGCACTACCATGCTCAGGTGCTCAGTACTGGTAACTAGTGATGAGTGGGCACTACCATGCTCGGGTGCTCAGTACTGGTGGTAACTAGTGATGAGCGGGCACTACCCATGCTCGGGTGCTCAGTACTGGTGGTAACTAGTGATGAGCGGGGCACTACCATGCTCGGGTGCTCAGTTCTCGTAACTAGTGATGAGTGGGCACTACCATGCTCGGCGTGCTCAGTACTGGTAACTAGTGATGAGCGGGACACTACCATGCTCGGGTGCTCAGTACTGGTAACTAGTGATGAGCGGGCACTACCATGCTCAGGTGCTCAGTACTGGTAACTAGTGATGAGCGGACACTACCATGCTCGGAGTGCTCAGTACTGGTAACTAGTGATGAGCGGGGCACTACCATGCTCAGGTGCTCTGTACTGGTAACTAGTGATGAGCGGGCACTACCATGCTCAGGTGCTCTGTACTGGTAACTAGTGATGAGCGGCACTACCCATGCTCAGGTGCTCAGTACTGGTAACTAGTGATGAGCGGGCACTACCATGCTCAGGTGCTCAGTACTGGTAACTAGTGATGAGCGGGCACTACCATGCTCGAGGTGCTCAGTACTGGTAGCTAGTGATGAGCGGGCACTTACCATGCTCGGGGGTGCTCAGTACTGGTAACTAGTGATGAGCGGGCACTACCATGCTCGGGTGTGCTCAGTACTGGTAACTAGTGATGAGCGGGCACTACCATGCTCGGGTGCTCAGTACTGGTAACTAGTGATGAGCGGGCACTACCATGCTCAGGGTGCTCAGTACTGGTTCACTAGTGATGAGCAGGGCACTACCATGCTCAGGGTGCTCAGTACTGGTGACTAGTGATGAGCGGGGCACTACCGATGCTCGGGAGGTGCTCAGTGTGACTAGTGATGAGCGGGCACTACCATGCTCGGGTGCTCTGTACTGGTAACTAGTGATGAGCGGGCACTACCATGCTCGGGTGCGCAGTACTGGTGACTAGTGATGAGCGGGGCACTACCATGCTCGGGTGCTCAGTACTGGTGACTAGTGATGAGCGGGGCACTACCATGCTCGGGTGCTCAGTACTGGTAACTAGTGATGAGCGGGCACTACCATGCTCGGTGCTCGGCACTCCTATCTAGTGACTGTCCACGTGTTGCTGTCACCACGCGGTCACGAGCTCTAGCACAGACGAGTCGGGGAATAATGTGATGTGACAGTTGTGACGGATTTGTTTAAACAGAAAAATAAAATAATTTAAACACTTTTTTAATTTACATTTTCCTTTTTTCGTTCATGAAATCTAGATGAATATCCTGGAGACGCCCGGGGCCTCGGGAGAGGAGAAGACGGGGACGGAGGAGAACTCTAGAAAGTTGACATGTAGCGCCGGCGTCACAGCGCCGTTCCGCACCCTCCGCCATGGGTGGACGGCGTACTACAAGCAGTCGGTGTTCTGGGTCGGCATGGGTCTGGCCTTCCTCTACATGACCGTCCTGGGGTTTGACGGTATCACCATTGGCTACGCTTACACACAAGGTCTGAGTGGCTCTGTCCTCAGTGTCCTCATGGGCGCCTCCGCTATTTTTGGGATTATGGGAACCGTGGCATTTACCGGGCTCAGAAGAAGATGTGGTCTGGTCCGTACGGGGACTGGTGTCAGGACTGGCTCAGCTCAGCAGCCTCGCCCTGTGCGTCCTCTCAGTCTTTATGCCGGGAAGTCCATTGGATCTTCCAGTTTCGCCATTTCGAGATCCTGGGACTCGCGATCTTGGAGGAGAGCCCCTACCCACAGTATCTCCCGGGGGGCTTCCTCAGGGACTCCTCACAACCAGCATACAAGATCCGAGGAACAACTCCAGCTCTACGGCCAGCGGAGCCGACTCTGCACTCACCTCCGTCACTTTACTCTTTGCTGGAATTATAGGCAGCTAAAATGGGTGAGTGCCATCATTAAGGGAGAAGGGGGGGGGGGGGGTTTGGGGAAACACGCGGTCACAGTGTAGGAGATATTCTGGATTTGGTCATCTCTACATCCTAGTCAGGGCCTCCCAACATGTCCTGACTGTGGTCAATAGAGGCCGCGCGGCGTTTAGATGGATGAGATGGGAGGGGCACACTGTCACCCCAATGGTGAGTGTGAGCCACCTCTGTGAGGTCTCTCCTGTTCTGGCACCTCAAAAGGCAAAATGGCGCCGAATCTGTGCTCCAAAAATAAAACAGTGCTCCCTCCCCTCGGAAGCCTGCCGTGTACCCCAAGTCTCACATTACAGGGGTATTGCAGCATTCTGGAGCAATGGTGAAGCAAGTCGTAGGGCGGCTATTCCGAACACCCCCCCTGTGAATGAAGAATTTGTGGATTTTTTTTCTTGCCTCTTCGGCTTTTCCACACCTTTGATGTTTTTCTTTCAGGCCTTTGGTCCTTCGATCTGACGGTCACTCAGATCCTTCAAGAGAACGTGGCTGAGTCGGAGCGAGGAGTAATAAACGGCGTCCAGAGCTCCATCAACTGCCTCCTGGACCTGCTGCATTACGTGATGGTGATGCGGCGCCCGCCCCGGAGACCTTCGGGCTGCTCGTCCTCATCTCCGTGGCCTTCGTTGCGATGGGACACATCATGTATTTTTTATTTTTCGTACACAAAACTAGGAAAGAAATTGTTTTCTTGTTCCTCCTCTGATCCTGGAGGAGCGGGAGGTGATCGGCCGAGCGGAGAGTCTTCTGTATAAGCCTTTCCTAGCGCTTAAATAAATTGTAACGTGATAAAACCATTGAGGATCGGTGCTACACCCGTGCGGCACTAACCACCGAGGCACTGTACAGTGCTAACCACTGAGCTGCTAGACGGTGATAACAGAGTCACCATATAGAACCACTGAGCCACCGTGCAGCACTAGACAGCGTTAACCACTGAGCCACCGTACAGTGCTAACCACTGAGTCATCATTCTGTTCTATCCACTGAGCCACAATACAGAGCTAACCACTCATCCACCGTACAAAGCTAACCACTGAGCCACTGTACAGAGCTAAGCACAGTGCCATCATACATTGCTAACCACTTATCCATCATACGGCGCTAACCATTGTACAATTGTACAGTGCTAACCACTGAGCCACCGTACATTGCTAACCACTGAGCCACCGTACATTGCTAACCACTGAGCCACTGTACAGTGCTAACCACTGAGCCACCGTGCATTGCTAACCACTGAGCCACTATACAGTGCTAACCACAGAGCCACCATACAGTGATAACCACTGAGCCACCATACAGTGATAACCACTGAGCCACTATGCTGCCCACATGTTGATGTCAGCTGTGGTTTGGGCTACAGGAACACAAGCGGCCATTTGTCTTGGGGAGCGTGGATTTTCCTGGATTGCTTTTTGGGAGCCATGTCACTTCTCCAGCGCCTTTAAGCCTCTTCCATAGTGATACAGCAAACTTCCATTTTTCTGTTGACAGACCACAGTCGGGGGTGGGAGTTGGTTTTTGCGGGATAAGTTGAAGTTTTTAATGCCGCTATTAAGGGCTATGTGAGGGTCTGTGCCCACGATCCGGAGGCAGCGGTCTAGATGCAGCGGGTCTCCTCCTGCAGAGACGCGGGGGTCCTGTGCGATCATGCCAGCGATCAGGGTTCTCAGCGCTATGGAATGTTACTGTGTCCTCTCGCGTCTCCTCAAGAATAAACGGACATTCTGCAGGTACGAAGCCGCGACGCAGGCGACTTTACACAGCGTCTAAAAGAGGCGCCGAGGCCGGGGGCTTGCATGAATCCATCCAATGCGCGGACACTGCACACCGCGGCGACAATGCAAAACACTGCGGACACTGCACACCGCGGCAACAATGCAAAACACTGCGGACACTGCACACCGCGGCGACAATGCAAAACACTGCGGACACTGCACACCGCGGCGACAATGCAAAACACTGCGGACACTGCACACCGCGGCGACAATGCAAAACACTGCGGACACTGCACACTGCGGCGACAATGCAAAACACTGCGGACACTGCACACCGCGGGCGACAATGCAAAACACTGCGGACACTGCACACCGCGGCGACAATGCAAAACACTGCGGACACTGCACACCGCGGCGACAATGCAAAACACTGCGGACACTGCACACCGCAGCGACAATGCAAAACACTGCGGACACTGCACACCGCAGCGACAATGCAGAAACACTGCAGACACTGCACACCGCGGCGACAATGCAAAACACTGCGGACACTGCAAAACACTGCGGACACTGCACAACACAGCGACAATGCAAAACACAGCGACAATGCAAAAACACTGCGGACGCTGCACACCGCGACGATAATGCAAAACACTGCGGACGCTGCACACCGCAGTGACAATGCAAAACACTGCGGACACTGAACTCGGGCACCGGCACTTACAATGGTTTTTTTTTGCTTTTTATTCTGTTTAGTTTGGAAATAAAATGAATGAACAGCGATTCAGGAATTGACTTCATTTCCTGTTTTTGCGCTAATCGTCATGAGATGCCGGACGCTTCGTGTGGTCGCCGCGTCACGCAGGAGTCCATCATTTCATGTTGTTACTAAAATCACTGATCCTCAAGAGCGTCAGAGTCGGCATCACCAGAGTCTCACAGACGCGTAAACTTGTATTTTTTTATGTTACTCATGGAAAGGGGTTATATAATGTGCTGGTTTTATAGATCGGACCGTCATGGCTGCTATCGGCACCACGTCACGGCAATGGTGGGCGATGATGGCTGCGGATATGGATACGGACGCGGCATCAGAGGGGAGAAACAGCCGCCATCTACACAAACATGGGGCAATATACGGTATATGTGAACCCCAGATGTGACCTCTGACAGCGACCCCGATGGGCGACAGTTCAGGACCTCATCCCCCTCCCATCCACTGATCGCGGTTGCCATGGCAGCTATGGCTTTCAGGCCCCCGTTTCCGCCATCTTTGTCCTGTATGACGTCCAGTCAGGTTCAAGTTCTCTGGAGAAACCGGAAAAATAGATAAAGAGTATTAAAGAAACATAAATGTCTGAAATAATAAATCAGCGCGTTTTGTGTCGCTGCGTCTGGAATCGTCTGAGCTGCGGAAATGAAGACGCATTCACCCGTCCTGTGATCACTGGCGAGAAAAATAATCTAAACCAACAAAATCGCTGCTTTTTTATTGTTGCAACAAAAAAATGTAATAATAAAGTGATGAATATGGGAAATTTTAGCCCAAACACATCAATACAAACGGCAGCTCGGCGGAGAAATAACGAGACCTCAGAATATA